>NW_028225250.1:600000-812500 GCF_052327205.1 Somniosus microcephalus
CTGCTGGTGAGCAGACACAAATGCTCAAGCAAAACAGCTGTGTGCTGGTGGACGCAGAGAGCATTAAAGTTCGAGACAAGAAAAAGAGGTGTCTTGTGCCTTCGTGGCAACATGATGCACTATAAAGTGAAGAGAGGAGCTTTGAGCGAAATGCTGCTTACCACCCGCTTACTGCAAAAGCACGCGAGCTCCTTCGAGCCGGAATTGAACCAGCGACCTAAGGATGACTTTGCTTTGCATTCCACTACAGTCCTCCGCTCTACCAGCTGAGCTATCGAAGGGAAGCGGCAAAGGTGCTTTTGTTTGCCGATAGTTTGCCGTGCGCATTTTGACGCTTCTGGCCTGGCGGAGTCACGTGCGCGTCATCGGTACCTGCTCGTGCCGCAGCGTTGGTGGGACTGTGAGCTGCCAGCTACTCTCCACAGCCTGGATAACGCGTCTGACTACAAATCAGAAGATTGTAGGTTTGACTCCTATCTGGCTCGGAGTTTTTTGCAAACAGCGCGTTATAAATGTAAACACCTTGCAAGATGCCCCACATGGCAGCGCTGCCTGGCCGCTTGCATGGCAAGTGCCTTCTCAGCGCAGCAGGCAGCACGTCAGTCTCCTAATGCGAAGATCCTGAGTTGAATCTTCGGAGAAGGCGTCAGTGCTGGCAAAGTCGTTTTTTGGGCTTCTCTCACCTTTGCTGGATGTGAAAAGCAAGAAATCTTGCTGACGACACGGCAGAAAAAGATTTGCTGTCCGTTTTTCCCGTCTGACAGGGGTTCAGTGACGCGAGAGCCCATTTCGTTCTGAATAATTGCTCTAAGCCAAAAGGAAAGTGGAGAATGCGGGCATCGATCCCGCTACCTCTCACATGCTAAGCGAGCGCTCTACCATTTGAGCTAATTCCCCTGTCGCTTTGTGCATGGTGCTTTAGTTTGCTCCTCAGTAGCCTCTTCGCACTCGCCGCCACGCTGCTCCGCGACTGGCAGAGAAATCCTGCTTGAGGATTGGCCCACTCCTTGACTTCATTAAATACTTTGCTCCAATCGGCGTTGCCGAGCAGCAGTAGGACGTGAAGCCACAGCAGCGATGAAAGAAGCCGAGAAGATACCGAGACTGCGGCAGGGAAGCGAGGTGAGCGGAAAGTGGCGGCCGTCCCGAGCGTGAGGGAGCAGCCGAGAGCGCTGTCTGACTGATAGACGACTTCTTTTGCCTGAAAGTGAGTGCTGAGTCTTTCAAAGTGTTGCTGCTCAATGGCACTCCCTGCTGGTGAGCAGACACAAATGCTCAAGCAAAACAGCTGTGTGCTGGTGGACGCAGAGAGCATTAAAGTTCGAGACAAGAAAAAGAGGTGTCTTGTGCCTTCGTGGCAACATGATGCACTATAAAGTGAAGAGAGGAGCTTTGAGCGAAATGCTGCTTACCACCCGCTTACTGCAAAAGCACACGAGCTCCTTCGAGCCGGAATTGAACCAGCGACCTAAGGATGACTTTGCTTTGTATTCCACTACAGTCCTCCGCTCTACCAGCTGAGCTATCGAAGTGAAGCGGCAAAGGTGCTTTTGTTTGCCGATAGTTTGCCGTGCGCATTTTGACGCTTCTGGCCTGGCGGAGTCACGTGCGCGTCATCGGTACCTGCTCGTGCCGCAGCGTTGGTGGGACTGTGAGCTGCCAGCTACTCTCCACAGCCTGGATAACGCGTCTGACTACAAATCAGAAGATTGTAGGTTTGACTCCTATCTGGCTCGGAGTTTTTTGCAAACAGCGCGTTATAAATGTAAACACCTTGCAAGATGCCCCACATGGCAGCGCTGCCTGGCCGCTTGCATGGCAAGTGCCTTCTCAGCGCAGCAGGCAGCACGTCAGTCTCCTAATGCGAAGATCCTGAGTTGAATCTTCGGAGAAGGCGTCAGTGCTGGCAAAGTCGTTTTTTGGGCTTCTCTCACCTTTGCTGGATGTGAAAAGCAAGAAATCTTGCTGACGACATGGCAGAAAAAGATTTGCTCTCCGTTTTTCCCGTCTGACAGGGGTTCAGTGACGCGAGAGCCCATTTCGTTCTGAATAATTGCTCTAAGCCAAAAGGAAAGTGGAGAATGCGGGCATCGATCCCGCTACCTCTCACATGCTAAGCGAGCGCTCTACCATTTGAGCTAATTCCCCGGTCGCTTTATGCATGGTGCTTTAGTTTGCTCCTCAGTAGCCTCTTCGCACTCGCCGCCACGCTGCTCCGCGACCGGCAGAGAAATCCTGCTTGAGGATTGGCCCACTCCTTGACTTCATTAAATACTTTGCTCCAATCGGCGTTGCCGAGCAGCAGTAGGACGTGAAGCCACAGCAACGATGAAAGAAGCCGAGAAGACCCCGAGACTGCGGCAGGGAAGCGAGGTGAGCGGAAAGTGGCGGCCGTCCCGAGTGTGAGGAAGCAGCCGAGAGCGCTGTCTGACTGATAGACGACTTCTTTTGCCTGAAAGTGAGTGCTGAGTGTTTCAAAGTGTTGCTGCTCAATGGCACTCCCTGCTGGTGAGCAGACACAAATGCTCAAGCAAAACAGCTGTGTGCTGGTGGACGCAGAGAGCATTAAAGTTCGAGACAAGAAAAAGAGGTGTCTTGTGCCTTCGTGGCAACATGATGCACTATAAAGTGAAGAGAGGAGCTTTGAGCGAAATGCTGCTTACCACCCGCTTACTGCAAAAGCACACGAGCTCCTTCGAGCCGGAATTGAACCAGCGACCTAAGGATGACTTTGCTTTGTATTCCACTACAGTCCTCCGCTCTACCAGCTGAGCTATCGAAGTGAAGCGGCGAAGGTGCTTTTGTTTGCCGATAGTTTGCCGTGCGCATTTTGACGCTTCTGGCCTGGCGGAGTCACGTGCGCGTCATCGGTACCTGCTCGTGCCGCAGCGTTGGTGGGACTGTGAGCTGCCAGCTACTCTCCACAGCCTGGATAACGCGTCTGACTACAAATCAGAAGATTGTAGGTTTGACTCCTATCTGGCTCGGAGTTTTTTGCAAACAGCGCGTTATAAATGTAAACACCTTGCAAGATGCCCCACATGGCAGCGCTGCCTGGCCGCTTGCATGGCAAGTGCCTTCTCAGCGCAGCAGGCAGCACGTCAGTCTCCTAATGCGAAGATCCTGAGTTGAATCTTCGGAGAAGGCGTCAGTGCTGGCAAAGTCGTTTTTTGGGCTTCTCTCACCTTTGCTGGATGTGAAAAGCAAGAAATCTTGCTGACGACATGGCAGAAAAAGATTTGCTCTCCGTTTTTCCCGTCTGACAGGGGTTCAGTGACGCGAGAGCCCATTTCGTTCTGAATAATTGCTCTAAGCCAAAAGGAAAGTGGAGAATGCGGGCATCGATCCCGCTACCTCTCACATGCTAAGCGAGCGCTCTACCATTTGAGCTAATTCCCCGGTCGCTTTATGCATGGTGCTTTAGTTTGCTCCTCAGTAGCCTCTTCGCACTCGCCGCCACGCTGCTCCGCGACCGGCAGAGAAATCCTGCTTGAGGATCGGCCCACTCCTTGACTTCATTAAATACTTTGCTCCAATCGGCGTTGCCGAGCAGCAGTAGGACGTGAAGCCACAGCAACGATGAAAGAAGCCGAGAAGACCCCGAGACTGCGGCAGGGAAGCGAGGTGAGCGGAAAGTGGCGGCCGTCCCGAGCGTGAGGGAGCAGCCGAGAGCGCTGTCTGACTGATAGACGACTTCTTTTGCCTGAAAGTGAGTGCTGAGTGTTTCAAAGTGTTGCTGCTCAATGGCACTCCCTGCTGGTGAGCAGACACAAATGCTCAAGCAAAACAGCTGTGTGCTGGTGGACGCAGAGAGCATTAAAGTTCGAGACAAGAAAAAGAGGTGTCTTGTGCCTTCGTGGCAACATGATGCACTATAAAGTGAAGAGAGGAGCTTTGAGCGAAATGCTGCTTACCACCCGCTTACTGCAAAAGCACGCGAGCTCCTTCGAGCCGGAATTGAACCAGCAACCTAAGGATGACTTTGCTTTGCATTCCACTACAGTTCTCCGCTCTACCAGCTGAGCTATCGAAGGGAAGCGGCAAAGGTGCTTTTGTTTGCCGATAGTTTGCCGTGCGCATTTTGACGCTTCTGGCCTGGCGGAGTCACGTGCGCGTCATCGGTACCTGCTCGTGCCGCAGCGTTGGTGGGACTGTGAGCTGCCAGCTACTCTCCACAGCCTGGATAACGCGTCTGACTACAAATCAGAAGATTGTAGGTTTGACTCCTATCTGGCTCGGAGTTTTTTGCAAACAGCGCGTTATAAATGTAAACACCTTGCAAGATGCCCTACATGGCAGCGCTGCCTGGCCGCTTGCATGGCAAGTGCCTTCTCAGCGCAGCAGGCAGCACGTCAGTCTCCTAATGCGAAGATCCTGAGTTGAATCTTCGGAGAAGGCGTCAGTGCTGGCAAAGTCGTTTTTTGGGCTTCTCTCACCTTTGCTGGATGTGAAAAGCAAGAAATCTTGCTGACGACATGGCAGAAAAAGATTTGCTCTCCGTTTTTCCCGTCTGACAGGGGTTCAGTGACGCGAGAGCCCATTTCGTTCTGAATAATTGCTCTAAGCCAAAAGGAAAGTGGAGAATGCGGGCATCGATCCCGCTACCTCTCACATGCTAAGCGAGCGCTCTACCATTTGAGCTAATTCCCCGGTCGCTTTGTGCATGGTGCTTTAGTTTGCTCCTCAGTAGCCTCTTCGCACTCGCCGCCACGCTGCTCCGCGACTGGCAGAGAAATCCTGCTTGAGGATCGGCCCACTCCTTGACTTCATTAAATACTTTGCTCCAATCGGCGTTGCCGAGCAGCAGTAGGACGTGAAGCCACAGCAGCGATGAAAGAAGCCGAGAAGATACCGAGACTGCGGCAGGGAAGCGAGGTGAGCGGAAAGTGGCGGCCGTCCCGAGCGTGAGGGAGCAGCCGAGAGCGCTGTCTGACTGATAGACGACTTCTTTTGCCTGAAAGTGAGTGCTGAGTGTTTCAAAGTGTTGCTGCTCAATGGCACTCCCTGCTGGTGAGCAGACACAAATGCTCAAGCAAAACAGCTGTGTGCTGGTGGACGCAGAGAGCATTAAAGTTCGAGACAAGAAAAAGAGGTGTCTTGTGCCTTCGTGGCAACATGATGCACTATAAAGTGAAGAGAGGAGCTTTGAGCGAAATGCTGCTTACCACCCGCTTACTGCAAAAGCACACGAGCTCCTTCGAGCCGGAATTGAACCAGCGACCTAAGGATGACTTTGCTTTGTATTCCACTACAGTCCTCCGCTCTACCAGCTGAGCTATCGAAGTGAAGCGGCAAAGGTGCTTTTGTTTGCCGATAGTTTGCCGTGCGCATTTTGACGCTTCTGGCCTGGCGGAGTCACGTGCGCGTCATCGGTACCTGCTCGTGCCGCAGCGTTGGTGGGACTGTGAGCTGCCAGCTACTCTCCACAGCCTGGATAACGCGTCTGACTACAAATCAGAAGATTGTAGGTTTGACTCCTATCTGGCTCGGAGTTTTTTGCAAACAGCGCGTTATAAATGTAAACACCTTGCAAGATGCCCCACATGGCAGCGCTGCCTGGCCGCTTGCATGGCAAGTGCCTTCTCAGCGCAGCAGGCAGCACGTCAGTCTCCTAATGCGAAGATCCTGAGTTGAATCTTCGGAGAAGGCGTCAGTGCTGGCAAAGTCGTTTTTTGGGCTTCTCTCACCTTTGCTGGATGTGAAAAGCAAGAAATCTTGCTGACGACATGGCAGAAAAAGATTTGCTCTCCGTTTTTCCCGTCTGACAGGGGTTCAGTGACGCGAGAGCCCATTTCGTTCTGAATAATTGCTCTAAGCCAAAAGGAAAGTGGAGAATGCGGGCATCGATCCCGCTACCTCTCACATGCTAAGCGAGCGCTCTACCATTTGAGCTAATTCCCCGGTCGCTTTATGCATGGTGCTTTAGTTTGCTCCTCAGTAGCCTCTTCGCACTCGCCGCCACGCTGCTCCGCGACCGGCAGAGAAATCCTGCTTGAGGATTGGCCCACTCCTTGACTTCATTAAATACTTTGCTCCAATCGGCGTTGCCGAGCAGCAGTAGGACGTGAAGCCACAGCAACGATGAAAGAAGCCGAGAAGACCCCGAGACTGCGGCAGGGAAGCGAGGTGAGCGGAAAGTGGCGGCCGTCCCGAGTGTGAGGAAGCAGCCGAGAGCGCTGTCTGACTGATAGACGACTTCTTTTGCCTGAAAGTGAGTGCTGAGTGTTTCAAAGTGTTGCTGCTCAATGGCACTCCCTGCTGGTGAGCAGACACAAATGCTCAAGCAAAACAGCTGTGTGCTGGTGGACGCAGAGAGCATTAAAGTTCGAGACAAGAAAAAGAGGTGTCTTGTGCCTTCGTGGCAACATGATGCACTATAAAGTGAAGAGAGGAGCTTTGAGCGAAATGCTGCTTACCACCCGCTTACTGCAAAAGCACGCGAGCTCCTTCGAGCCGGAATTGAACCAGCGACCTAAGGATGACTTTGCTTTGCATTCCACTACAGTCCTCCGCTCTACCAGCTGAGCTATCGAAGGGAAGCGGCAAAGGTGCTTTTGTTTGCCGATAGTTTGCCGTGCGCATTTTGACGCTTCTGGCCTGGCGGAGTCACGTGCGCGTCATCGGTACCTGCTCGTGCCGCAGCGTTGGTGGGACTGTGAGCTGCCAGCTACTCTCCACAGCCTGGATAACGCGTCTGACTACAAATCAGAAGATTGTAGGTTTGACTCCTATCTGGCTCGGAGTTTTTTGCAAACAGCGCGTTATAAATGTAAACACCTTGCAAGATGCCCCACATGGCAGCGCTGCCTGGCCGCTTGCATGGCAAGTGCCTTCTCAGCGCAGCAGGCAGCACGTCAGTCTCCTAATGCGAAGATCCTGAGTTGAATCTTCGGAGAAGGCGTCAGTGCTGGCAAAGTCGTTTTTTGGGCTTCTCTCACCTTTGCTGGATGTGAAAAGCAAGAAATCTTGCTGACGACACGGCAGAAAAAGATTTGCTGTCCGTTTTTCCCGTCTGACAGGGGTTCAGTGACGCGAGAGCCCATTTCGTTCTGAATAATTGCTCTAAGCCAAAAGGAAAGTGGAGAATGCGGGCATCGATCCCGCTACCTCTCACATGCTAAGCGAGCGCTCTACCATTTGAGCTAATTCCCCGGTCGCTTTGTGCATGGTGCTTTAGTTTGCTCCTCAGTAGCCTCTTCGCACTCGCCGCCACGCTGCTCCGCGACTGGCAGAGAAATCCTGCTTGAGGATTGGCCCACTCCTTGACTTCATTAAATACTTTGCTCCAATCGGCGTTGCCGAGCAGCAGTAGGACGTGAAGCCACAGCAGCGATGAAAGAAGCCGAGAAGATACCGAGACTGCGGCAGGGAAGCGAGGTGAGCGGAAAGTGGCGGCCGTCCCGAGCGTGAGGGAGCAGCCGAGAGCGCTGTCTGACTGATAGACGACTTCTTTTGCCTGAAAGTGAGTGCTGAGTCTTTCAAAGTGTTGCTGCTCAATGGCACTCCCTGCTGGTGAGCAGACACAAATGCTCAAGCAAAACAGCTGTGTGCTGGTGGACGCAGAGAGCATTAAAGTTCGAGACAAGAAAAAGAGGTGTCTTGTGCCTTCGTGGCAACATGATGCACTATAAAGTGAAGAGAGGAGCTTTGAGCGAAATGCTGCTTACCACCCGCTTACTGCAAAAGCACACGAGCTCCTTCGAGCCGGAATTGAACCAGCGACCTAAGGATGACTTTGCTTTGTATTCCACTACAGTCCTCCGCTCTACCAGCTGAGCTATCGAAGTGAAGCGGCAAAGGTGCTTTTGTTTGCCGATAGTTTGCCGTGCGCATTTTGACGCTTCTGGCCTGGCGGAGTCACGTGCGCGTCATCGGTACCTGCTCGTGCCGCAGCGTTGGTGGGACTGTGAGCTGCCAGCTACTCTCCACAGCCTGGATAACGCGTCTGACTACAAATCAGAAGATTGTAGGTTTGACTCCTATCTGGCTCGGAGTTTTTTGCAAACAGCGCGTTATAAATGTAAACACCTTGCAAGATGCCCCACATGGCAGCGCTGCCTGGCCGCTTGCATGGCAAGTGCCTTCTCAGCGCAGCAGGCAGCACGTCAGTCTCCTAATGCGAAGATCCTGAGTTGAATCTTCGGAGAAGGCGTCAGTGCTGGCAAAGTCGTTTTTTGGGCTTCTCTCACCTTTGCTGGATGTGAAAAGCAAGAAATCTTGCTGACGACATGGCAGAAAAAGATTTGCTCTCCGTTTTTCCCGTCTGACAGGGGTTCAGTGACGCGAGAGCCCATTTCGTTCTGAATAATTGCTCTAAGCCAAAAGGAAAGTGGAGAATGCGGGCATCGATCCCGCTACCTCTCACATGCTAAGCGAGCGCTCTACCATTTGAGCTAATTCCCCGGTCGCTTTATGCATGGTGCTTTAGTTTGCTCCTCAGTAGCCTCTTCGCACTCGCCGCCACGCTGCTCCGCGACCGGCAGAGAAATCCTGCTTGAGGATTGGCCCACTCCTTGACTTCATTAAATACTTTGCTCCAATCGGCGTTGCCGAGCAGCAGTAGGACGTGAAGCCACAGCAACGATGAAAGAAGCCGAGAAGACCCCGAGACTGCGGCAGGGAAGCGAGGTGAGCGGAAAGTGGCGGCCGTCCCGAGTGTGAGGAAGCAGCCGAGAGCGCTGTCTGACTGATAGACGACTTCTTTTGCCTGAAAGTGAGTGCTGAGTGTTTCAAAGTGTTGCTGCTCAATGGCACTCCCTGCTGGTGAGCAGACACAAATGCTCAAGCAAAACAGCTGTGTGCTGGTGGACGCAGAGAGCATTAAAGTTCGAGACAAGAAAAAGAGGTGTCTTGTGCCTTCGTGGCAACATGATGCACTATAAAGTGAAGAGAGGAGCTTTGAGCGAAATGCTGCTTACCACCCGCTTACTGCAAAAGCACACGAGCTCCTTCGAGCCGGAATTGAACCAGCGACCTAAGGATGACTTTGCTTTGTATTCCACTACAGTCCTCCGCTCTACCAGCTGAGCTATCGAAGTGAAGCGGCAAAGGTGCTTTTGTTTGCCGATAGTTTGCCGTGCGCATTTTGACGCTTCTGGCCTGGCGGAGTCACGTGCGCGTCATCGGTACCTGCTCGTGCCGCAGCGTTGGTGGGACTGTGAGCTGCCAGCTACTCTCCACAGCCTGGATAACGCGTCTGACTACAAATCAGAAGATTGTAGGTTTGACTCCTATCTGGCTCGGAGTTTTTTGCAAACAGCGCGTTATAAATGTAAACACCTTGCAAGATGCCCCACATGGCAGCGCTGCCTGGCCGCTTGCATGGCAAGTGCCTTCTCAGCGCAGCAGGCAGCACGTCAGTCTCCTAATGCGAAGATCCTGAGTTGAATCTTCGGAGAAGGCGTCAGTGCTGGCAAAGTCGTTTTTTGGGCTTCTCTCACCTTTGCTGGATGTGAAAAGCAAGAAATCTTGCTGACGACATGGCAGAAAAAGATTTGCTCTCCGTTTTTCCCGTCTGACAGGGGTTCAGTGACGCGAGAGCCCATTTCGTTCTGAATAATTGCTCTAAGCCAAAAGGAAAGTGGAGAATGCGGGCATCGATCCCGCTACCTCTCACATGCTAAGCGAGCGCTCTACCATTTGAGCTAATTCCCCGGTCGCTTTATGCATGGTGCTTTAGTTTGCTCCTCAGTAGCCTCTTCGCACTCGCCGCCACGCTGCTCCGCGACCGGCAGAGAAATCCTGCTTGAGGATCGGCCCACTCCTTGACTTCATTAAATACTTTGCTCCAATCGGCGTTGCCGAGCAGCAGTAGGACGTGAAGCCACAGCAACGATGAAAGAAGCCGAGAAGACCCCGAGACTGCGGCAGGGAAGCGAGGTGAGCGGAAAGTGGCGGCCGTCCCGAGCGTGAGGGAGCAGCCGAGAGCGCTGTCTGACTGATAGACGACTTCTTTTGCCTGAAAGTGAGTGCTGAGTGTTTCAAAGTGTTGCTGCTCAATGGCACTCCCTGCTGGTGAGCAGACACAAATGCTCAAGCAAAACAGCTGTGTGCTGGTGGACGCAGAGAGCATTAAAGTTCGAGACAAGAAAAAGAGGTGTCTTGTGCCTTCGTGGCAACATGATGCACTATAAAGTGAAGAGAGGAGCTTTGAGCGAAATGCTGCTTACCACCCGCTTACTGCAAAAGCACGCGAGCTCCTTCGAGCCGGAATTGAACCAGCAACCTAAGGATGACTTTGCTTTGCATTCCACTACAGTTCTCCGCTCTACCAGCTGAGCTATCGAAGGGAAGCGGCAAAGGTGCTTTTGTTTGCCGATAGTTTGCCGTGCGCATTTTGACGCTTCTGGCCTGGCGGAGTCACGTGCGCGTCATCGGTACCTGCTCGTGCCGCAGCGTTGGTGGGACTGTGAGCTGCCAGCTACTCTCCACAGCCTGGATAACGCGTCTGACTACAAATCAGAAGATTGTAGGTTTGACTCCTATCTGGCTCGGAGTTTTTTGCAAACAGCGCGTTATAAATGTAAACACCTTGCAAGATGCCCTACATGGCAGCGCTGCCTGGCCGCTTGCATGGCAAGTGCCTTCTCAGCGCAGCAGGCAGCACGTCAGTCTCCTAATGCGAAGATCCTGAGTTGAATCTTCGGAGAAGGCGTCAGTGCTGGCAAAGTCGTTTTTTGGGCTTCTCTCACCTTTGCTGGATGTGAAAAGCAAGAAATCTTGCTGACGACATGGCAGAAAAAGATTTGCTCTCCGTTTTTCCCGTCTGACAGGGGTTCAGTGACGCGAGAGCCCATTTCGTTCTGAATAATTGCTCTAAGCCAAAAGGAAAGTGGAGAATGCGGGCATCGATCCCGCTACCTCTCACATGCTAAGCGAGCGCTCTACCATTTGAGTTAATTCCCCGGTCGCTTTGTGCATGGTGCTTTAGTTTGCTCCTCAGTAGCCTCTTCGCACTCGCCGCCACGCTGCTCCGCGACCGGCAGAGAAATCCTGCTTGAGGATCGGCCCACTCCTTGACTTCATTAAATACTTTGCTCCAATCGGCGTTGCCGAGCAGCAGTAGGACGTGAAGCCACAGCAACGATGAAAGAAGCCGAGAAGATCCCGAGACTGCGGCAGGGAAGCGAGGTGAGCGGAAAGTGGCGGCCGTCCCGAGTGTGAGGAAGCAGCCGAGAGCGCTGTCTGACTGATAGACGACTTCTTTTGCCTGAAAGTGAGTGCTGAGTGTTTCAAAGTGTTGCTGCTCAATGGCACTCCCTGCTGGTGAGCAGACACAAATGCTCAAGCAAAACAGCTGTGTGCTGGTGGACGCAGAGAGCATTAAAGTTCGAGACAAGAAAAAGAGGTGTCTTGTGCCTTCGTGGCAACATGATGCACTATAAAGTGAAGAGAGGAGCTTTGAGCGAAATGCTGCTTACCACCCGCTTACTGCAAAAGCACGCGAGCTCCTTCGAGCCGGAATTGAACCAGCGACCTAAGGATGACTTTGCTTTGTATTCCACTACAGTCCTCCGCTCTACCAGCTGAGCTATCGAAGGGAAGCGGCAAAGGTGCTTTTGTTTGCCGATAGTTTGCCGTGCGCATTTTGACGCTTCTGGCCTGGCGGAGTCACGTGCGCGTCATCGGTACCTGCTCGTGCCGCAGCGTTGGTGGGACTGTGAGCTGCCAGCTACTCTCCACAGCCTGGATAACGCGTCTGACTACAAATCAGAAGATTGTAGGTTTGACTCCTATCTGGCTCGGAGTTTTTTGCAAACAGCGCGTTATAAATGTAAACACCTTGCAAGATGCCCCACATGGCAGCGCTGCCTGGCCGCTTGCATGGCAAGTGCCTTCTCAGCGCAGCAGGCAGCACGTCAGTCTCCTAATGCGAAGATCCTGAGTTGAATCTTCGGAGAAGGCGTCAGTGCTGGCAAAGTCGTTTTTTGGGCTTCTCTCACCTTTGCTGGATGTGAAAAGCAAGAAATCTTGCTGACGACACGGCAGAAAAAGATTTGCTGTCCGTTTTTCCCGTCTGACAGGGGTTCAGTGACGCGAGAGCCCATTTCGTTCTGAATAATTGCTCTAAGCCAAAAGGAAAGTGGAGAATGCGGGCATCGATCCCGCTACCTCTCACATGCTAAGCGAGCGCTCTACCATTTGAGCTAATTCCCCGGTCGCTTTGTGCATGGTGTTTTAGTTTGCTCCTCAGTAGCCTCTTCGCACTCGCCGCCACGCAGCTCCGCGACCGGCAGAGAAATCCTGCTTGAGGATTGGCCCACTCCTTGACTTCATTAAATACTTTGCTCCAATCGGCGTTGCCGAGCAGCAGTAGGACGTGAAGCCACAGCAACGATGAAAGAAGCCGAGAAGACCCCGAGACTGCGGCAGGGAAGCGAGGTGAGCGGAAAGTGGCGGCCGTCCCGAGCGTGAGGGAGCAGCCGAGAGCGCTGTCTGACTGATAGACGACTTCTTTTGCCTGAAAGTGAGTGCTGAGTGTTTCAAAGTGTTGCTGCTCAATGGCACTCCCTGCTGGTGAGCAGACACAAATGCTCAAGCAAAACAGCTGTGTGCTGGTGGACGCAGAGAGCATTAAAGTTCGAGACAAGAAAAAGAGGTGTCTTGTGCCTTCGTGGCAACATGATGCACTATAAAGTGAAGAGAGGAGCTTTGAGCGAAATGCTGCTTACCACCCGCTTACTGCAAAAGCACGCGAGCTCCTTCGAGCCGGAATTGAACCAGCGACCTAAGGATGACTTTGCTTTGTATTCCACTACAGTCCTCCGCTCTACCAGCTGAGCTATCGAAGGGAAGCGGCAAAGGTGCTTTTGTTTGCCGATAGTTTGCCGTGCGCATTTTGATGCTTCTGGCCTGGCGGAGTCACGTGCGCGTCATCGGTACCTGCTCGTGCCGCAGCGTTGGTGGGACTGTGAGCTGCCAGCTACTCTCCACAGCCTGGATAACGCGTCTGACTACAAATCAGAAGATTGTAGGTTTGACTCCTATCTGGCAGCGCTGCCTGGCCGCTTGCATGGCAAGTGCCTTCTCAGCGCAGCAGGCAGCACGTCAGTCTCCTAATGCGAAGATCCTGAGTTGAATCTTCGGAGAAGGCGTCAGTGCTGGCAAAGTCGTTTTTTGGGCTTCTCTCACCTTTGCTGGATGTGAAAAGCAAGAAATCTTGCTGACGACATGGCAGAAAAAGATTTGCTGTCCGTTTTTCCCGTCTGACAGGGGTTCAGTGACGCGAGAGCCCATTTCGTTCTGAATAATTGCTCTAAGCCAAAAGGAAAGTGGAGAATGCGGGCATCGATCCCGCTACCTCTCACATGCTAAGCGAGCGCTCTACCATTTGAGCTAATTCCCCGGTCGCTTTGTGCATGGTGCTTTAGTTTGCTCCTCAGTAGCCTCTTCGCACTCGCCGCCACGCTGCTCCGCGACCGGCAGAGAAATCCTGCTTGAGGATTGGCCCACTCCTTGACTTCATTAAATACTTTGCTCCAATCGGCGTTGCCGAGCAGCAGTAGGACGTGAAGCCACAGCAACGATGAAAGAAGCCGAGAAGATCCCGAGACTGCGGCAGGGAAGCGAGGTGAGCGGAAAGTGGCGGCCGTCCCGAGCGTGAGGGAGCAGCCGAGAGCGCTGTCTGACTGATAGACGACTTCTTTTGCCTGAAAGTGAGTGCTGAGTGTTTCAAAGTGTTGCTGCTCAATGGCACTCCCTGCTGGTGAGCAGACACAAATGCTCAAGCAAAACAGCTGTGTGCTGGTGGACGCAGAGAGCATTAAAGTTCGAGACAAGAAAAAGAGGTGTCTTGTGCCTTCGTGGCAACATGATGCACTATAAAGTGAAGAGAGGAGCTTTGAGCGAAATGCTGCTTACCACCCGCTTACTGCAAAAGCACGCGAGCTCCTTCGAGCCGGAATTGAACCAGCGACCTAAGGATGACTTTGCTTTGTATTCCACTACAGTCCTCCGCTCTACCAGCTGAGCTATCGAAGGGAAGCGGCAAAGGTGCTTTTGTTTGCCGATAGTTTGCCGTGCGCATTTTGACGCTTCTGGCCTGGCGGAGTCACGTGCGCGTCATCGGTACCTGCTCGTGCCGCAGCGTTGGTGGGACTGTGAGCTGCCAGCTACTCTCCACAGCCTGGATAACGCGTCTGACTACAAATCAGAAGATTGTAGGTTTGACTCCTATCTGGCTCGGAGTTTTTTGCAAACAGCGCGTTATAAATGTAAACACCTTGCAAGATGCCCCACATGGCAGCGCTGCCTGGCCGCTTGCATGGCAAGTGCCTTCTCAGCGCAGCAGGCAGCACGTCAGTCTCCTAATGCGAAGATCCTGAGTTGAATCTTCGGAGAAGGCGTCAGTGCTGGCAAAGTCGTTTTTTGGGCTTCTCTCACCTTTGCTGGATGTGAAAAGCAAGAAATCTTGCTGACGACACGGCAGAAAAAGATTTGCTGTCCGTTTTTCCCGTCTGACAGGGGTTCAGTGACGCGAGAGCCCATTTCGTTCTGAATAATTGCTCTAAGCCAAAAGGAAAGTGGAGAATGCGGGCATCGATCCCGCTACCTCTCACATGCTAAGCGAGCGCTCTACCATTTGAGCTAATTCCCCGGTCGCTTTGTGCATGGTGTTTTAGTTTGCTCCTCAGTAGCCTCTTCGCACTCGCCGCCACGCAGCTCCGCGACCGGCAGAGAAATCCTGCTTGAGGATTGGCCCACTCCTTGACTTCATTAAATACTTTGCTCCAATCGGCGTTGCCGAGCAGCAGTAGGACGTGAAGCCACAGCAACGATGAAAGAAGCCGAGAAGACCCCGAGACTGCGGCAGGGAAGCGAGGTGAGCGGAAAGTGGCGGCCGTCCCGAGCGTGAGGGAGCAGCCGAGAGCGCTGTCTGACTGATAGACGACTTCTTTTGCCTGAAAGTGAGTGCTGAGTGTTTCAAAGTGTTGCTGCTCAATGGCACTCCCTGCTGGTGAGCAGACACAAATGCTCAAGCAAAACAGCTGTGTGCTGGTGGACGCAGAGAGCATTAAAGTTCGAGACAAGAAAAAGAGGTGTCTTGTGCCTTCGTGGCAACATGATGCAATATAAAGTGAAGAGAAGAGCTTTGAGCGAAATGCTGCTTACCACCCGCTTACTGCAAAAGCACGCGAGCTCCTTCGAGCCGGAATTGAACCAGCGACCTAAGGATGACTTTGCTTTGTATTCCACTACAGTCCTCCGCTCTACCAGCTGAGCTATCGAAGGGAAGCGGCAAAGGTGCTTTTGTTTGCCGATAGTTTGCCGTGCGCATTTTGATGCTTCTGGCCTGGCGGAGTCACGTGCGCGTCATCGGTACCTGCTCGTGCCGCAGCGTTGGTGGGACTGTGAGCTGCCAGCTACTCTCCACAGCCTGGATAACGCGTCTGACTACAAATCAGAAGATTGTAGGTTTGACTCCTATCTGGCAGCGCTGCCTGGCCGCTTGCATGGCAAGTGCCTTCTCAGCGCAGCAGGCAGCACGTCAGTCTCCTAATGCGAAGATCCTGAGTTGAATCTTCGGAGAAGGCGTCAGTGCTGGCAAAGTCGTTTTTTGGGCTTCTCTCACCTTTGCTGGATGTGAAAAGCAAGAAATCTTGCTGACGACACGGCAGAAAAAGATTTGCTGTCCGTTTTTCCCGTCTGACAGGGGTTCAGTGACGCGAGAGCCCATTTCGTTCTGAATAATTGCTCTAAGCCAAAAGGAAAGTGGAGAATGCGGGCATCGATCCCGCTACCTCTCACATGCTAAGCGAGCGCTCTACCATTTGAGCTAATTCCCCGGTCGCTTTGTGCATGGTGCTTTAGTTTGCTCCTCAGTAGCCTCTTCGCACTCGCCGCCACGCTGCTCCGCGACTGGCAGAGAAATCCTGCTTGAGGATTGGCCCACTCCTTGACTTCATTAAATACTTTGCTCCAATCGGCGTTGCCGAGCAGCAGTAGGACGTGAAGCCACAGCAGCGATGAAAGAAGCCGAGAAGATACCGAGACTGCGGCAGGGAAGCGAGGTGAGCGGAAAGTGGCGGCCGTCCCGAGCGTGAGGGAGCAGCCGAGAGCGCTGTCTGACTGATAGACGACTTCTTTTGCCTGAAAGTGAGTGCTGAGTGTTTCAAAGTGTTGCTGCTCAATGGCACTCCCTGCTGGTGAGCAGACACAAATGCTCAAGCAAAACAGCTGTGTGCTGGTGGACGCAGAGAGCATTAAAGTTCGAGACAAGAAAAAGAGGTGTCTTGTGCCTTCGTGGCAACATGATGCACTATAAAGTGAAGAGAGGAGCTTTGAGCGAAATGCTGCTTACCACCCGCTTACTGCAAAAGCACACGAGCTCCTTCGAGCCGGAATTGAACCAGCGACCTAAGGATGACTTTGCTTTGTATTCCACTACAGTCCTCCGCTCTACCAGCTGAGCTATCGAAGTGAAGCGGCAAAGGTGCTTTTGTTTGCCGATAGTTTGCCGTGCGCATTTTGACGCTTCTGGCCTGGCGGAGTCACGTGCGCGTCATCGGTACCTGCTCGTGCCGCAGCGTTGGTGGGACTGTGAGCTGCCAGCTACTCTCCACAGCCTGGATAACGCGTCTGACTACAAATCAGAAGATTGTAGGTTTGACTCCTATCTGGCTCGGAGTTTTTTGCAAACAGCGCGTTATAAATGTAAACACCTTGCAAGATGCCCCACATGGCAGCGCTGCCTGGCCGCTTGCATGGCAAGTGCCTTCTCAGCGCAGCAGGCAGCACGTCAGTCTCCTAATGCGAAGATCCTGAGTTGAATCTTCGGAGAAGGCGTCAGTGCTGGCAAAGTCGTTTTTTGGGCTTCTCTCACCTTTGCTGGATGTGAAAAGCAAGAAATCTTGCTGACGACACGGCAGAAAAAGATTTGCTGTCCGTTTTTCCCGTCTGACAGGGGTTCAGTGACGCGAGAGCCCATTTCGTTCTGAATAATTGCTCTAAGCCAAAAGGAAAGTGGAGAATGCGGGCATCGATCCCGCTACCTCTCACATGCTAAGCGAGCGCTCTACCATTTGAGCTAATTCCCCGGTCGCTTTGTGCATGGTGCTTTAGTTTGCTCCTCAGTAGCCTCTTCGCACTCGCCGCCACGCTGCTCCGCGACTGGCAGAGAAATCCTGCTTGAGGATTGGCCCACTCCTTGACTTCATTAAATACTTTGCTCCAATCGGCGTTGCCGAGCAGCAGTAGGACGTGAAGCCACAGCAGCGATGAAAGAAGCCGAGAAGATACCGAGACTGCGGCAGGGAAGCGAGGTGAGCGGAAAGTGGCGGCCGTCCCGAGCGTGAGGGAGCAGCCGAGAGCGCTGTCTGACTGATAGACGACTTCTTTTGCCTGAAAGTGAGTGCTGAGTGTTTCAAAGTGTTGCTGCTCAATGGCACTCCCTGCTGGTGAGCAGACACAAATGCTCAAGCAAAACAGCTGTGTGCTGGTGGACGCAGAGAGCATTAAAGTTCGAGACAAGAAAAAGAGGTGTCTTGTGCCTTCGTGGCAACATGATGCACTATAAAGTGAAGAGAGGAGCTTTGAGCGAAATGCTGCTTACCACCCGCTTACTGCAAAAGCACGCGAGCTCCTTCGAGCCGGAATTGAACCAGCGACCTAAGGATGACTTTGCTTTGTATTCCACTACAGTCCTCCGCTCTACCAGCTGAGCTATCGAAGTGAAGCGGCAAAGGTGCTTTTGTTTGCCGATAGTTTGCCGTGCGCATTTTGACGCTTCTGGCCTGGCGGAGTCACGTGCGCGTCATCGGTACCTGCTCGTGCCGCAGCGTTGGTGGGACTGTGAGCTGCCAGCTACTCTCCACAGCCTGGATAACGCGTCTGACTACAAATCAGAAGATTGTAGGTTTGACTCCTATCTGGCTCGGAGTTTTTTGCAAACAGCGCGTTATAAATGTAAACACCTTGCAAGATGCCCCACATGGCAGCGCTGCCTGGCCGCTTGCATGGCAAGTGCCTTCTCAGCGCAGCAGGCAGCACGTCAGTCTCCTAATGCGAAGATCCTGAGTTGAATCTTCGGAGAAGGCGTCAGTGCTGGCAAAGTCGTTTTTTGGGCTTCTCTCACCTTTGCTGGATGTGAAAAGCAAGAAATCTTGCTGACGACATGGCAGAAAAAGATTTGCTCTCCGTTTTTCCCGTCTGACAGGGGTTCAGTGACGCGAGAGCCCATTTCGTTCTGAATAATTGCTCTAAGCCAAAAGGAAAGTGGAGAATGCGGGCATCGATCCCGCTACCTCTCACATGCTAAGCGAGCGCTCTACCATTTGAGCTAATTCCCCGGTCGCTTTGTGCATGGTGTTTTAGTTTGCTCCTCAGTAGCCTCTTCGCACTCGCCGCCACGCAGCTCCGCGACCGGCAGAGAAATCCTGCTTGAGGATTGGCCCACTCCTTGACTTCATTAAATACTTTGCTCCAATCGGCGTTGCCGAGCAGCAGTAGGACGTGAAGCCACAGCAACGATGAAAGAAGCCGAGAAGACCCCGAGACTGCGGCAGGGAAGCGAGGTGAGCGGAAAGTGGCGGCCGTCCCGAGCGTGAGGGAGCAGCCGAGAGCGCTGTCTGACTGATAGACGACTTCTTTTGCCTGAAAGTGAGTGCTGAGTGTTTCAAAGTGTTGCTGCTCAATGGCACTCCCTGCTGGTGAGCAGACACAAATGCTCAAGCAAAACAGCTGTGTGCTGGTGGACGCAGAGAGCATTAAAGTTCGAGACAAGAAAAAGAGGTGTCTTGTGCCTTCGTGGCAACATGATGCAATATAAAGTGAAGAGAAGAGCTTTGAGCGAAATGCTGCTTACCACCCGCTTACTGCAAAAGCACGCGAGCTCCTTCGAGCCGGAATTGAACCAGCGACCTAAGGATGACTTTGCTTTGTATTCCACTACAGTCCTCCGCTCTACCAGCTGAGCTATCGAAGGGAAGCGGCAAAGGTGCTTTTGTTTGCCGATAGTTTGCCGTGCGCATTTTGATGCTTCTGGCCTGGCGGAGTCACGTGCGCGTCATCGGTACCTGCTCGTGCCGCAGCGTTGGTGGGACTGTGAGCTGCCAGCTACTCTCCACAGCCTGGATAACGCGTCTGACTACAAATCAGAAGATTGTAGGTTTGACTCCTATCTGGCAGCGCTGCCTGGCCGCTTGCATGGCAAGTGCCTTCTCAGCGCAGCAGGCAGCACGTCAGTCTCCTAATGCGAAGATCCTGAGTTGAATCTTCGGAGAAGGCGTCAGTGCTGGCAAAGTCGTTTTTTGGGCTTCTCTCACCTTTGCTGGATGTGAAAAGCAAGAAATCTTGCTGACGACACGGCAGAAAAAGATTTGCTGTCCGTTTTTCCCGTCTGACAGGGGTTCAGTGACGCGAGAGCCCATTTCGTTCTGAATAATTGCTCTAAGCCAAAAGGAAAGTGGAGAATGCGGGCATCGATCCCGCTACCTCTCACATGCTAAGCGAGCGCTCTACCATTTGAGCTAATTCCCCGGTCGCTTTGTGCATGGTGCTTTAGTTTGCTCCTCAGTAGCCTCTTCGCACTCGCCGCCACGCTGCTCCGCGACTGGCAGAGAAATCCTGCTTGAGGATTGGCCCACTCCTTGACTTCATTAAATACTTTGCTCCAATCGGCGTTGCCGAGCAGCAGTAGGACGTGAAGCCACAGCAACGATGAAAGAAGCCGAGAAGACCCCGAGACTGCGGCAGGGAAGCGAGGTGAGCGGAAAGTGGCGGCCGTCCCGAGTGTGAGGAAGCAGCCGAGAGCGCTGTCTGACTGATAGACGACTTCTTTTGCCTGAAAGTGAGTGCTGAGTGTTTCAAAGTGTTGCTGCTCAATGGCACTCCCTGCTGGTGAGCAGACACAAATGCTCAAGCAAAACAGCTGTGTGCTGGTGGACGCAGAGAGCATTAAAGTTCGAGACAAGAAAAAGAGGTGTCTTGTGCCTTCGTGGCAACATGATGCACTATAAAGTGAAGAGAGGAGCTTTGAGCGAAATGCTGCTTACCACCCGCTTACTGCAAAAGCACACGAGCTCCTTCGAGCCGGAATTGAACCAGCGACCTAAGGATGACTTTGCTTTGTATTCCACTACAGTCCTCCGCTCTACCAGCTGAGCTATCGAAGTGAAGCGGCAAAGGTGCTTTTGTTTGCCGATAGTTTGCCTTGCGCATTTTGACGCTTCTGGCCTGGCGGAGTCACGTGCGCGTCATCGGTACCTGCTCGTGCCGCAGCGTTGGTGGGACTGTGAGCTGCCAGCTACTCTCCACAGCCTGGATAACGCGTCTGACTACAAATCAGAAGATTGTAGGTTTGACTCCTATCTGGCTCGGAGTTTTTTGCAAACAGCGCGTTATAAATGTAAACACCTTGCAAGATGCCCCACATGGCAGCGCTGCCTGGCCGCTTGCATGGCAAGTGCCTTCTCAGCGCAGCAGGCAGCACGTCAGTCTCCTAATGCGAAGATCCTGAGTTGAATCTTCGGAGAAGGCGTCAGTGCTGGCAAAGTCGTTTTTTGGGCTTCTCTCACCTTTGCTGGATGTGAAAAGCAAGAAATCTTGCTGACGACATGGCAGAAAAAGATTTGCTCTCCGTTTTTCCCGTCTGACAGGGGTTCAGTGACGCGAGAGCCCATTTCGTTCTGAATAATTGCTCTAAGCCAAAAGGAAAGTGGAGAATGCGGGCATCGATCCCGCTACCTCTCACATGCTAAGCGAGCGCTCTACCATTTGAGCTAATTCCCCGGTCGCTTTATGCATGGTGCTTTAGTTTGCTCCTCAGTAGCCTCTTCGCACTCGCCGCCACGCTGCTCCGCGACCGGCAGAGAAATCCTGCTTGAGGATCGGCCCACTCCTTGACTTCATTAAATACTTTGCTCCAATCGGCGTTGCCGAGCAGCAGTAGGACGTGAAGCCACAGCAACGATGAAAGAAGCCGAGAAGACCCCGAGACTGCGGCAGGGAAGCGAGGTGAGCGGAAAGTGGCGGCCGTCCCGAGCGTGAGGGAGCAGCCGAGAGCGCTGTCTGACTGATAGACGACTTCTTTTGCCTGAAAGTGAGTGCTGAGTGTTTCAAAGTGTTGCTGCTCAATGGCACTCCCTGCTGGTGAGCAGACACAAATGCTCAAGCAAAACAGCTGTGTGCTGGTGGACGCAGAGAGCATTAAAGTTCGAGACAAGAAAAAGAGGTGTCTTGTGCCTTCGTGGCAACATGATGCACTATAAAGTGAAGAGAGGAGCTTTGAGCGAAATGCTGCTTACCACCCGCTTACTGCAAAAGCACGCGAGCTCCTTCGAGCCGGAATTGAACCAGCGACCTAAGGATGACTTTGCTTTGTATTCCACTACAGTCCTCCGCTCTACCAGCTGAGCTATCGAAGGGAAGCGGCAAAGGTGCTTTTGTTTGCCGATAGTTTGCCGTGCGCATTTTGATGCTTCTGGCCTGGCGGAGTCACGTGCGCGTCATCGGTACCTGCTCGTGCCGCAGCGTTGGTGGGACTGTGAGCTGCCAGCTACTCTCCACAGCCTGGATAACGCGTCTGACTACAAATCAGAAGATTGTAGGTTTGACTCCTATCTGGCAGCGCTGCCTGGCCGCTTGCATGGCAAGTGCCTTCTCAGCGCAGCAGGCAGCACGTCAGTCTCCTAATGCGAAGATCCTGAGTTGAATCTTCGGAGAAGGCGTCAGTGCTGGCAAAGTCGTTTTTTGGGCTTCTCTCACCTTTGCTGGATGTGAAAAGCAAGAAATCTTGCTGACGACATGGCAGAAAAAGATTTGCTGTCCGTTTTTCCCGTCTGACAGGGGTTCAGTGACGCGAGAGCCCATTTCGTTCTGAATAATTGCTCTAAGCCAAAAGGAAAGTGGAGAATGCGGGCATCGATCCCGCTACCTCTCACATGCTAAGCGAGCGCTCTACCATTTGAGCTAATTCCCCGGTCGCTTTGTGCATGGTGCTTTAGTTTGCTCCTCATTAGCCTCTTCGCACTCGCCGCCACGCTGCTCCGCGACCGGCAGAGAAATCCTGCTTGAGGATTGGCCCACTCCTTGACTTCATTAAATACTTTGCTCCAATCGGCGTTGCCGAGCAGCAGTAGGACGTGAAGCCACAGCAACGATGAAAGAAGCCGAGAAGATCCCGAGACTGCGGCAGGGAAGCGAGGTGAGCGGAAAGTGGCGGCCGTCCCGAGCGTGAGGGAGCAGCCGAGAGCGCTGTCTGACTGATAGACGACTTCTTTTGCCTGAAAGTGAGTGCTGAGTGTTTCAAAGTGTTGCTGCTCAATGGCACTCCCTGCTGGTGAGCAGACACAAATGCTCAAGCAAAACAGCTGTGTGCTGGTGGACGCAGAGAGCATTAAAGTTCGAGACAAGAAAAAGAGGTGTCTTGTGCCTTCGTGGCAACATGATGCACTATAAAGTGAAGAGAGGAGCTTTGAGCGAAATGCTGCTTACCACCCGCTTACTGCAAAAGCACGCGAGCTCCTTCGAGCCGGAATTGAACCAGCGACCTAAGGATGACTTTGCTTTGCATTCCACTACAGTCCTCCGCTCTACCAGCTGAGCTATCGAAGGGAAGCGGCAAAGGTGCTTTTGTTTGCCGATAGTTTGCCGTGCGCATTTTGACGCTTCTGGCCTGGCGGAGTCACGTGCGCGTCATCGGTACCTGCTCGTGCCGCAGCGTTGGTGGGACTGTGAGCTGCCAGCTACTCTCCACAGCCTGGATAACGCGTCTGACTACAAATCAGAAGATTGTAGGTTTGACTCCTATCTGGCTCGGAGTTTTTTGCAAACAGCGCGTTATAAATGTAAACACCTTGCAAGATGCCCCACATGGCAGCGCTGCCTGGCCGCTTGCATGGCAAGTGCCTTCTCAGCGCAGCAGGCAGCACGTCAGTCTCCTAATGCGAAGATCCTGAGTTGAATCTTCGGAGAAGGCGTCAGTGCTGGCAAAGTCGTTTTTTGGGCTTCTCTCACCTTTGCTGGATGTGAAAAGCAAGAAATCTTGCTGACGACACGGCAGAAAAAGATTTGCTGTCCGTTTTTCCCGTCTGACAGGGGTTCAGTGACGCGAGAGCCCATTTCGTTCTGAATAATTGCTCTAAGCCAAAAGGAAAGTGGAGAATGCGGGCATCGATCCCGCTACCTCTCACATGCTAAGCGAGCGCTCTACCATTTGAGCTAATTCCCCGGTCGCTTTGTGTATGGTGCTTTAGTTTGCTCCTCAGTAGCCTCTTCGCACTCGCCGCCACGCTGCTCCGCGACTGGCAGAGAAATCCTGCTTGAGGATTGGCCCACTCCTTGACTTCATTAAATACTTTGCTCCAATCGGCGTTGCCGAGCAGCAGTAGGACGTGAAGCCACAGCAACGATGAAAGAAGCCGAGAAGACCCCGAGACTGCGGCAGGGAAGCGAGGTGAGCGGAAAGTGGCGGCCGTCCCGAGTGTGAGGAAGCAGCCGAGAGCGCTGTCTGACTGATAGACGACTTCTTTTGCCTGAAAGTGAGTGCTGAGTGTTTCAAAGTGTTGCTGCTCAATGGCACTCCCTGCTGGTGAGCAGACACAAATGCTCAAGCAAAACAGCTGTGTGCTGGTGGACGCAGAGAGCATTAAAGTTCGAGACAAGAAAAAGAGGTGTCTTGTGCCTTCGTGGCAACATGATGCACTATAAAGTGAAGAGAGGAGCTTTGAGCGAAATGCTGCTTACCACCCGCTTACTGCAAAAGCACACGAGCTCCTTCGAGCCGGAATTGAACCAGCGACCTAAGGATGACTTTGCTTTGTATTCCACTACAGTCCTCCGCTCTACCAGCTGAGCTATCGAAGTGAAGCGGCAAAGGTGCTTTTGTTTGCCGATAGTTTGCCTTGCGCATTTTGACGCTTCTGGCCTGGCGGAGTCACGTGCGCGTCATCGGTACCTGCTCGTGCCGCAGCGTTGGTGGGACTGTGAGCTGCCAGCTACTCTCCACAGCCTGGATAACGCGTCTGACTACAAATCAGAAGATTGTAGGTTTGACTCCTATCTGGCTCGGAGTTTTTTGCAAACAGCGCGTTATAAATGTAAACACCTTGCAAGATGCCCCACATGGCAGCGCTGCCTGGCCGCTTGCATGGCAAGTGCCTTCTCAGCGCAGCAGGCAGCACGTCAGTCTCCTAATGCGAAGATCCTGAGTTGAATCTTCGGAGAAGGCGTCAGTGCTGGCAAAGTCGTTTTTTGGGCTTCTCTCACCTTTGCTGGATGTGAAAAGCAAGAAATCTTGCTGACGACATGGCAGAAAAAGATTTGCTCTCCGTTTTTCCCGTCTGACAGGGGTTCAGTGACGCGAGAGCCCATTTCGTTCTGAATAATTGCTCTAAGCCAAAAGGAAAGTGGAGAATGCGGGCATCGATCCCGCTACCTCTCACATGCTAAGCGAGCGCTCTACCATTTGAGCTAATTCCCCGGTCGCTTTATGCATGGTGCTTTAGTTTGCTCCTCAGTAGCCTCTTCGCACTCGCCGCCACGCTGCTCCGCGACCGGCAGAGAAATCCTGCTTGAGGATCGGCCCACTCCTTGACTTCATTAAATACTTTGCTCCAATCGGCGTTGCCGAGCAGCAGTAGGACGTGAAGCCACAGCAACGATGAAAGAAGCCGAGAAGACCCCGAGACTGCGGCAGGGAAGCGAGGTGAGCGGAAAGTGGCGGCCGTCCCGAGCGTGAGGGAGCAGCCGAGAGCGCTGTCTGACTGATAGACGACTTCTTTTGCCTGAAAGTGAGTGCTGAGTGTTTCAAAGTGTTGCTGCTCAATGGCACTCCCTGCTGGTGAGCAGACACAAATGCTCAAGCAAAACAGCTGTGTGCTGGTGGACGCAGAGAGCATTAAAGTTCGAGACAAGAAAAAGAGGTGTCTTGTGCCTTCGTGGCAACATGATGCACTATAAAGTGAAGAGAGGAGCTTTGAGCGAAATGCTGCTTACCACCCGCTTACTGCAAAAGCACGCGAGCTCCTTCGAGCCGGAATTGAACCAGCAACCTAAGGATGACTTTGCTTTGCATTCCACTACAGTTCTCCGCTCTACCAGCTGAGCTATCGAAGGGAAGCGGCAAAGGTGCTTTTGTTTGCCGATAGTTTGCCGTGCGCATTTTGACGCTTCTGGCCTGGCGGAGTCACGTGCGCGTCATCGGTACCTGCTCGTGCCGCAGCGTTGGTGGGACTGTGAGCTGCCAGCTACTCTCCACAGCCTGGATAACGCGTCTGACTACAAATCAGAAGATTGTAGGTTTGACTCCTATCTGGCTCGGAGTTTTTTGCAAACAGCGCGTTATAAATGTAAACACCTTGCAAGATGCCCTACATGGCAGCGCTGCCTGGCCGCTTGCATGGCAAGTGCCTTCTCAGCGCAGCAGGCAGCACGTCAGTCTCCTAATGCGAAGATCCTGAGTTGAATCTTCGGAGAAGGCGTCAGTGCTGGCAAAGTCGTTTTTTGGGCTTCTCTCACCTTTGCTGGATGTGAAAAGCAAGAAATCTTGCTGACGACATGGCAGAAAAAGATTTGCTCTCCGTTTTTCCCGTCTGACAGGGGTTCAGTGACGCGAGAGCCCATTTCGTTCTGAATAATTGCTCTAAGCCAAAAGGAAAGTGGAGAATGCGGGCATCGATCCCGCTACCTCTCACATGCTAAGCGAGCGCTCTACCATTTGAGCTAATTCCCCGGTCGCTTTGTGCATGGTGCTTTAGTTTGCTCCTCAGTAGCCTCTTCGCACTCGCCGCCACGCTGCTCCGCGACCGGCAGAGAAATCCTGCTTGAGGATCGGCCCACTCCTTGACTTCATTAAATACTTTGCTCCAATCGGCGTTGCCGAGCAGCAGTAGGACGTGAAGCCACAGCAACGATGAAAGAAGCCGAGAAGATCCCGAGACTGCGGCAGGGAAGCGAGGTGAGCGGAAAGTGGCGGCCGTCCCGAGTGTGAGGAAGCAGCCGAGAGCGCTGTCTGACTGATAGACGACTTCTTTTGCCTGAAAGTGAGTGCTGAGTGTTTCAAAGTGTTGCTGCTCAATGGCACTCCCTGCTGGTGAGCAGACACAAATGCTCAAGCAAAACAGCTGTGTGCTGGTGGACGCAGAGAGCATTAAAGTTCGAGACAAGAAAAAGAGGTGTCTTGTGCCTTCGTGGCAACATGATGCAATATAAAGTGAAGAGAAGAGCTTTGAGCGAAATGCTGCTTACCACCCGCTTACTGCAAAAGCACGCGAGCTCCTTCGAGCCGGAATTGAACCAGCGACCTAAGGATGACTTTGCTTTGTATTCCACTACAGTCCTCCACTCTACCAGCTGAGCTATCGAAGGGAAGCGGCAAAGGTGCTTTTGTTTGCCGATAGTTTGCCGTGCGCATTTTGATGCTTCTGGCCTGGCGGAGTCACGTGCGCGTCATCGGTACCTGCTCGTGCCGCAGCGTTGGTGGGACTGTGAGCTGCCAGCTACTCTCCACAGCCTGGATAACGCGTCTGACTACAAATCAGAAGATTGTAGGTTTGACTCCTATCTGGCTCGGAGTTTTTTGCAAACAGCGCGTTATAAATGTAAACACCTTGCAAGATGCCCCACATGGCAGCGCTGCCTGGCCGCTTGCATGGCAAGTGCCTTCTCAGCGCAGCAGGCAGCACGTCAGTCTCCTAATGCGAAGATCCTGAGTTGAATCTTCGGAGAAGGCGTCAGTGCTGGCAAAGTCGTTTTTTGGGCTTCTCTCACCTTTGCTGGATGTGAAAAGCAAGAAATCTTGCTGACGACACGGCAGAAAAAGATTTGCTGTCCGTTTTTCCCGTCTGACAGGGGTTCAGTGACGCGAGAGCCCATTTCGTTCTGAATAATTGCTCTAAGCCAAAAGGAAAGTGGAGAATGCGGGCATCGATCCCGCTACCTCTCACATGCTAAGCGAGCGCTCTACCATTTGAGCTAATTCCCCGGTCGCTTTGTGCATGGTGTTTTAGTTTGCTCCTCAGTAGCCTCTTCGCACTCGCCGCCACGCAGCTCCGCGACCGGCAGAGAAATCCTGCTTGAGGATTGGCCCACTCCTTGACTTCATTAAATACTTTGCTCCAATCGGCGTTGCCGAGCAGCAGTAGGACGTGAAGCCACAGCAACGATGAAAGAAGCCGAGAAGACCCCGAGACTGCGGCAGGGAAGCGAGGTGAGCGGAAAGTGGCGGCCGTCCCGAGCGTGAGGGAGCAGCCGAGAGCGCTGTCTGACTGATAGACGACTTCTTTTGCCTGAAAGTGAGTGCTGAGTGTTTCAAAGTGTTGCTGCTCAATGGCACTCCCTGCTGGTGAGCAGACACAAATGCTCAAGCAAAACAGCTGTGTGCTGGTGGACGCAGAGAGCATTAAAGTTCGAGACAAGAAAAAGAGGTGTCTTGTGCCTTCGTGGCAACATGATGCAATATAAAGTGAAGAGAAGAGCTTTGAGCGAAATGCTGCTTACCACCCGCTTACTGCAAAAGCACGCGAGCTCCTTCGAGCCGGAATTGAACCAGCGACCTAAGGATGACTTTGCTTTGCATTCCACTACAGTCCTCCGCTCTACCAGCTGAGCTATCGAAGGGAAGCGGCAAAGGTGCTTTTGTTTGCCGATAGTTTGCCGTGCGCATTTTGACGCTTCTGGCCTGGCGGAGTCACGTGCGCGTCATCGGTACCTGCTCGTGCCGCAGCGTTGGTGGGACTGTGAGCTGCCAGCTACTCTCCACAGCCTGGATAACGCGTCTGACTACAAATCAGAAGATTGTAGGTTTGACTCCTATCTGGCTCGGAGTTTTTTGCAAACAGCGCGTTATAAATGTAAACACCTTGCAAGATGCCCCACATGGCAGCGCTGCCTGGCCGCTTGCATGGCAAGTGCCTTCTCAGCGCAGCAGGCAGCACGTCAGTCTCCTAATGCGAAGATCCTGAGTTGAATCTTCGGAGAAGGCGTCAGTGCTGGCAAAGTCGTTTTTTGGGCTTCTCTCACCTTTGCTGGATGTGAAAAGCAAGAAATCTTGCTGACGACACGGCAGAAAAAGATTTGCTGTCCGTTTTTCCCGTCTGACAGGGGTTCAGTGACGCGAGAGCCCATTTCGTTCTGAATAATTGCTCTAAGCCAAAAGGAAAGTGGAGAATGCGGGCATCGATCCCGCTACCTCTCACATGCTAAGCGAGCGCTCTACCATTTGAGCTAATTCCCCGGTCGCTTTGTGCATGGTGCTTTAGTTTGCTCCTCAGTAGCCTCTTCGCACTCGCCGCCACGCTGCTCCGCGACTGGCAGAGAAATCCTGCTTGAGGATTGGCCCACTCCTTGACTTCATTAAATACTTTGCTCCAATCGGCGTTGCCGAGCAGCAGTAGGACGTGAAGCCACAGCAACGATGAAAGAAGCCGAGAAGACCCCGAGACTGCGGCAGGGAAGCGAGGTGAGCGGAAAGTGGCGGCCGTCCCGAGTGTGAGGAAGCAGCCGAGAGCGCTGTCTGACTGATAGACGACTTCTTTTGCCTGAAAGTGAGTGCTGAGTGTTTCAAAGTGTTGCTGCTCAATGGCACTCCCTGCTGGTGAGCAGACACAAATGCTCAAGCAAAACAGCTGTGTGCTGGTGGACGCAGAGAGCATTAAAGTTCGAGACAAGAAAAAGAGGTGTCTTGTGCCTTCGTGGCAACATGATGCACTATAAAGTGAAGAGAGGAGCTTTGAGCGAAATGCTGCTTACCACCCGCTTACTGCAAAAGCACACGAGCTCCTTCGAGCCGGAATTGAACCAGCGACCTAAGGATGACTTTGCTTTGTATTCCACTACAGTCCTCCGCTCTACCAGCTGAGCTATCGAAGTGAAGCGGCAAAGGTGCTTTTGTTTGCCGATAGTTTGCCGTGCGCATTTTGACGCTTCTGGCCTGGCGGAGTCACGTGCGCGTCATCGGTACCTGCTCGTGCCGCAGCGTTGGTGGGACTGTGAGCTGCCAGCTACTCTCCACAGCCTGGATAACGCGTCTGACTACAAATCAGAAGATTGTAGGTTTGACTCCTATCTGGCTCGGAGTTTTTTGCAAACAGCGCGTTATAAATGTAAACACCTTGCAAGATGCCCCACATGGCAGCGCTGCCTGGCCGCTTGCATGGCAAGTGCCTTCTCAGCGCAGCAGGCAGCACGTCAGTCTCCTAATGCGAAGATCCTGAGTTGAATCTTCGGAGAAGGCGTCAGTGCTGGCAAAGTCGTTTTTTGGGCTTCTCTCACCTTTGCTGGATGTGAAAAGCAAGAAATCTTGCTGACGACATGGCAGAAAAAGATTTGCTCTCCGTTTTTCCCGTCTGACAGGGGTTCAGTGACGCGAGAGCCCATTTCGTTCTGAATAATTGCTCTAAGCCAAAAGGAAAGTGGAGAATGCGGGCATCGATCCCGCTACCTCTCACATGCTAAGCGAGCGCTCTACCATTTGAGCTAATTCCCCGGTCGCTTTATGCATGGTGCTTTAGTTTGCTCCTCAGTAGCCTCTTCGCACTCGCCGCCACGCTGCTCCGCGACCGGCAGAGAAATCCTGCTTGAGGATCGGCCCACTCCTTGACTTCATTAAATACTTTGCTCCAATCGGCGTTGCCGAGCAGCAGTAGGACGTGAAGCCACAGCAACGATGAAAGAAGCCGAGAAGACCCCGAGACTGCGGCAGGGAAGCGAGGTGAGCGGAAAGTGGCGGCCGTCCCGAGCGTGAGGGAGCAGCCGAGAGCGCTGTCTGACTGATAGACGACTTCTTTTGCCTGAAAGTGAGTGCTGAGTGTTTCAAAGTGTTGCTGCTCAATGGCACTCCCTGCTGGTGAGCAGACACAAATGCTCAAGCAAAACAGCTGTGTGCTGGTGGACGCAGAGAGCATTAAAGTTCGAGACAAGAAAAAGAGGTGTCTTGTGCCTTCGTGGCAACATGATGCACTATAAAGTGAAGAGAGGAGCTTTGAGCGAAATGCTGCTTACCACCCGCTTACTGCAAAAGCACGCGAGCTCCTTCGAGCCGGAATTGAACCAGCGACCTAAGGATGACTTTGCTTTGTATTCCACTACAGTCCTCCGCTTTACCAGCTGAGCTATCGAAGGAAAGCAGCAAAGGTGCTTTTGTTTGCCGATAGTTTGCCGTGCGCATTTTGACGCTTCTGGCCTGGCGGAGTCACGTGCGCGTCATCGGTACCTGCTCGTGCCGCAGCGTTGGTGGGACTGTGAGCTGCCAGCTACTCTCCACAGCCTGGATAACGCGTCTGACTACAAATCAGAAGATTGTAGGTTTGACTCCTATCTGGCTCGGAGTTTTTTGCAAACAGCGCGTTATAAATGTAAACACCTTGCAAGATGCCCCACATGGCAGCGCTGCCTGGCCGCTTGCATGGCAAGTGCCTTCTCAGCGCAGCAGGCAGCACGTCAGTCTCCTAATGCGAAGATCCTGAGTTGAATCTTCGGAGAAGGCGTCAGTGCTGGCAAAGTCGTTTTTTGGGCTTCTCTCACCTTTGCTGGATGTGAAAAGCAAGAAATCTTGCTGACGACATGGCAGAAAAAGATTTGCTGTCCGTTTTTCCCGTCTGACAGGGGTTCAGTGACGCGAGAGCCCATTTCGTTCTGAATAATTGCTCTAAGCCAAAAGGAAAGTGGAGAATGCGGGCATCGATCCCGCTACCTCTCACATGCTAAGCGAGCGCTCTACCATTTGAGCTAATTCCCCGGTCGCTTTGTGCATGGTGCTTTAGTTTGCTCCTCAGTAGCCTCTTCGCACTCGCCGCCACGCTGCTCCGCGACCGGCAGAGAAATCCTGCTTGAGGATTGGCCCACTCCTTGACTTCATTAAATACTTTGCTCCAATCGGCGTTGCCGAGCAGCAGTAGGACGTGAAGCCACAGCAGCGATGAAAGAAGCCGAGAAGATACCGAGACTGCGGCAGGGAAGCGAGGTGAGCGGAAAGTGGCGGCCGTCCCGAGCGTGAGGGAGCAGCCGAGAGCGCTGTCTGACTGATAGACGACTTCTTTTGCCTGAAAGTGAGTGCTGAGTGTTTCAAAGTGTTGCTGCTCAATGGCACTCCCTGCTGGTGAGCAGACACAAATGCTCAAGCAAAACAGCTGTGTGCTGGTGGACGCAGAGAGCATTAAAGTTCGAGACAAGAAAAAGAGGTGTCTTGTGCCTTCGTGGCAACATGATGCACTATAAAGTGAAGAGAGGAGCTTTGAGCGAAATGCTGCTTACCACCCGCTTACTGCAAAAGCACACAAGCTCCTTCGAGCCGGAATTGAACCAGCGACCTAAGGATGACTTTGCTTTGTATTCCACTACAGTCCTCCGCTCTACCAGCTGAGCTATCGAAGTGAAGCGGCAAAGGTGCTTTTGTTTGCCGATAGTTTGCCGTGCGCATTTTGACGCTTCTGGCCTGGCGGAGTCACGTGCGCGTCATCGGTACCTGCTCGTGCCGCAGCGTTGGTGGGACTGTGAGCTGCCAGCTACTCTCCACAGCCTGGATAACGCGTCTGACTACAAATCAGAAGATTGTAGGTTTGACTCCTATCTGGCTCGGAGTTTTTTGCAAACAGCGCGTTATAAATGTAAACACCTTGCAAGATGCCCCACATGGCAGCGCTGCCTGGCCGCTTGCATGGCAAGTGCCTTCTCAGCGCAGCAGGCAGCACGTCAGTCTCCTAATGCGAAGATCCTGAGTTGAATCTTCGGAGAAGGCGTCAGTGCTGGCAAAGTCGTTTTTTGGGCTTCTCTCACCTTTGCTGGATGTGAAAAGCAAGAAATCTTGCTGACGACATGGCAGAAAAAGATTTGCTCTCCGTTTTTCCCGTCTGACAGGGGTTCAGTGACGCGAGAGCCCATTTCGTTCTGAATAATTGCTCTAAGCCAAAAGGAAAGTGGAGAATGCGGGCATCGATCCCGCTACCTCTCACATGCTAAGCGAGCGCTCTACCATTTGAGCTAATTCCCCGGTCGCTTTATGCATGGTGCTTTAGTTTGCTCCTCAGTAGCCTCTTCGCACTCGCCGCCACGCTGCTCCGCGACCGGCAGAGAAATCCTGCTTGAGGATTGGCCCACTCCTTGACTTCATTAAATACTTTGCTCCAATCGGCGTTGCCGAGCAGCAGTAGGACGTGAAGCCACAGCAACGATGAAAGAAGCCGAGAAGATCCCGAGACTGCGGCAGGGAAGCGAGGTGAGCGGAAAGTGGCGGCCGTCCCGAGCGTGAGGGAGCAGCCGAGAGTGCTGTCTGACTGATAGACGACTTCTTTTGCCTGAAAGTGAGTGCTGAGTGTTTCAAAGTGTTGCTGCTCAATGGCACTCCCTGCTGGTGAGCAGACACAAATGCTCAAGCAAAACAGCTGTGTGCTGGTGGACGCAGAGAGCATTAAAGTTCGAGACAAGAAAAAGAGGTGTCTTGTGCCTTCGTGGCAACATGATGCACTATAAAGTGAAGAGAGGAGCTTTGAGCGAAATGCTGCTTACCACCCGCTTACTGCAAAAGCACGCGAGCTCCTTCGAGCCGGAATTGAACCAGCGACCTAAGGATGACTTTGCTTTGTATTCCACTACAGTCCTCCGCTCTACCAGCTGATCTATCGAAGGGAAGCGGCAAAGGTGCTTTTGTTTGCCGATAGTTTGCCGTGCGCATTTTGACGCTTCTGGCCTGGCGGAGTCACGTGCGCGTCATCGGTACCTGCTCGTGCCGCAGCGTTGGTGGGACTGTGAGCTGCCAGCTACTCTCCACAGCCTGGATAACGCGTCTGACTACAAATCAGAAGATTGTAGGTTTGACTCCTATCTGGCTCGGAGTTTTTTGCAAACAGCGCGTTATAAATGTAAACACCTTGCAAGATGCCCTACATGGCAGCGCTGCCTGGCCGCTTGCATGGCAAGTGCCTTCTCAGCGCAGCAGGCAGCACGTCAGTCTCCTAATGCGAAGATCCTGAGTTGAATCTTCGGAGAAGGCGTCAGTGCTGGCAAAGTCTTTTTTGGGCTTCTCTCACCTTTGCTAGATGTGAAAAGCAAGAAATCTTGCTGACGACATGGCAGAAAAAGATTTGCTGTCCGTTTTTCCCGTCTGACAGGGGTTCAGTGACGCGAGAGCCCATTTCGTTCTGAATAATTGCTCTAAGCCAAAAGGAAAGTGGAGAATGCGGGCATCGATCCCGCTACCTCTCACATGCTAAGCGAGCGCTCTACCATTTGAGCTAATTCCCCGGTCGCTTTGTGCATGGTGCTTTAGTTTGCTCCTCAGTAGCCTCTTCGCACTCGCCGCCACGCTGCTCCGCGACCGGCAGAGAAATCCTGCTTGAGGATCGGCCCACTCCTTGACTTCATTAAATACTTTGCTCCAATCGGCGTTGCCGAGCAGCAGTAGGACGTGAAGCCACAGCAACGATGAAAGAAGCCGAGAAGACCCCGAGACTGCGGCAGGGAAGCGAGGTGAGCGGAAAGTGGCGGCCGTCCCGAGTGTGAGGAAGCAGCCGAGAGCGCTGTCTGACTGATAGACGACTTCTTTTGCCTGAAAGTGAGTGCTGAGTGTTTCAAAGTGTTGCTGCTCAATGGCACTCCCTGCTGGTGAGCAGACACAAATGCTCAAGCAAAACAGCTGTGTGCTGGTGGACGCAGAGAGCATTAAAGTTCGAGACAAGAAAAAGAGGTGTCTTGTGCCTTCGTGGCAACATGATGCACTATAAAGTGAAGAGAGGAGCTTTGAGCGAAATGCTGCTTACCACCCGCTTACTGCAAAAGCACACGAGCTCCTTCGAGCCGGAATTGAACCAGCGACCTAAGGATGACTTTGCTTTGTATTCCACTACAGTCCTCCGCTCTACCAGCTGAGCTATCGAAGTGAAGCGGCAAAGGTGCTTTTGTTTGCCGATAGTTTGCCGTGCGCATTTTGACGCTTCTGGCCTGGCGGAGTCACGTGCGCGTCATCGGTACCTGCTCGTGCCGCAGCGTTGGTGGGACTGTGAGCTGCCAGCTACTCTCCACAGCCTGGATAACGCGTCTGACTACAAATCAGAAGATTGTAGGTTTGACTCCTATCTGGCTCGGAGTTTTTTGCAAACAGCGCGTTATAAATGTAAACACCTTGCAAGATGCCCCACATGGCAGCGCTGCCTGGCCGCTTGCATGGCAAGTGCCTTCTCAGCGCAGCAGGCAGCACGTCAGTCTCCTAATGCGAAGATCCTGAGTTGAATCTTCGGAGAAGGCGTCAGTGCTGGCAAAGTCGTTTTTTGGGCTTCTCTCACCTTTGCTGGATGTGAAAAGCAAGAAATCTTGCTGACGACATGGCAGAAAAAGATTTGCTCTCCGTTTTTCCCGTCTGACAGGGGTTCAGTGACGCGAGAGCCCATTTCGTTCTGAATAATTGCTCTAAGCCAAAAGGAAAGTGGAGAATGCGGGCATCGATCCCGCTACCTCTCACATGCTAAGCGAGCGCTCTACCATTTGAGCTAATTCCCCGGTCGCTTTATGCATGGTGCTTTAGTTTGCTCCTCAGTAGCCTCTTCGCACTCGCCGCCACGCTGCTCCGCGACCGGCAGAGAAATCCTGCTTGAGGATCGGCCCACTCCTTGACTTCATTAAATACTTTGCTCCAATCGGCGTTGCCGAGCAGCAGTAGGACGTGAAGCCACAGCAACGATGAAAGAAGCCGAGAAGACCCCGAGACTGCGGCAGGGAAGCGAGGTGAGCGGAAAGTGGCGGCCGTCCCGAGCGTGAGGGAGCAGCCGAGAGCGCTGTCTGACTGATAGACGACTTCTTTTGCCTGAAAGTGAGTGCTGAGTGTTTCAAAGTGTTGCTGCTCAATGGCACTCCCTGCTGGTGAGCAGACACAAATGCTCAAGCAAAACAGCTGTGTGCTGGTGGACGCAGAGAGCATTAAAGTTCGAGACAAGAAAAAGAGGTGTCTTGTGCCTTCGTGGCAACATGATGCACTATAAAGTGAAGAGAGGAGCTTTGAGCGAAATGCTGCTTACCACCCGCTTACTGCAAAAGCACGCGAGCTCCTTCGAGCCGGAATTGAACCAGCGACCTAAGGATGACTTTGCTTTGCATTCCACTACAGTCCTCCGCTCTACCAGCTGAGCTATCGAAGGGAAGCGGCAAAGGTGCTTTTGTTTGCCGATAGTTTGCCGTGCGCATTTTGACGCTTCTGGCCTGGCGGAGTCACGTGCGCGTCATCGGTACCTGCTCGTGCCGCAGCGTTGGTGGGACTGTGAGCTGCCAGCTACTCTCCACAGCCTGGATAACGCGTCTGACTACAAATCAGAAGATTGTAGGTTTGACTCCTATCTGGCTCGGAGTTTTTTGCAAACAGCGCGTTATAAATGTAAACACCTTGCAAGATGCCCTACATGGCAGCGCTGCCTGGCCGCTTGCATGGCAAGTGCCTTCTCAGCGCAGCAGGCAGCACGTCAGTCTCCTAATGCGAAGATCCTGAGTTGAATCTTCGGAGAAGGCGTCAGTGCTGGCAAAGTCGTTTTTTGGGCTTCTCTCACCTTTGCTGGATGTGAAAAGCAAGAAATCTTGCTGACGACATGGCAGAAAAAGATTTGCTCTCCGTTTTTCCCGTCTGACAGGGGTTCAGTGACGCGAGAGCCCATTTCGTTCTGAATAATTGCTCTAAGCCAAAAGGAAAGTGGAGAATGCGGGCATCGATCGCGCTACCTCTCACATGCTAAGCGAGCGCTCTACCATTTGAGCTAATTCCCCGGTCGCTTTGTGCAGGGTGCTTTAGTTTGCTCCTCAGTAGCCTCTTCGCACTCGCCGCCACGCTGGTCCTCGACCGGCAGAGAAATCCTGCTTGAGGATCGGCCCACTCCTTGACTTCATTAAATACCTTGCTCCAATCGGCGTTGCCGAGCAGCAGTAGGACGTGAAGCCACAGCAACGATGAAAGAAGCTGAGAAGACCCCGAGATTGCGGCAGGGAAGCGAGGTGAGCGGAAAGTGGCGGCCGTCCCGAGCGTGAGGGAGCAGCCGAGAGCGCTGTCTGACTGATAGACGACTTCTTTTGCCTGAAAGTGAGTGCTGAGTGTTTCAAAGTGTTGCTGCTCAATGGCACTCCCTGCTGGTGAGCAGACACAAATGCTCAAGCAAAACAGCTGTGTGCTGGTGGACGCAGAGAGCATTAAAGTTCGAGACAAGAAAAAGAGGTGTCTTGTGCCTTCGTGGCAACATGATGCACTATAAAGTGAAGAGAGGAGCTTTGAGCGAAATGCTGCTTACCACCCGCTTACTGCAAAAGCACGCGAGCTCCTTCGAGCCGGAATTGAACCAGCGACCTAAGGATGACTTTGCTTTGTATTCCACTACAGTCCTCTGCTTTACCAGCTGAGCTATCGAAGGAAAGCAGCAAAGGTGCTTTTGTTTGCCGATAGTTTGCCGTGCGCATTTTGACGCTTCTGGCCTGGCGGAGTCACGTGCGCGTCATCGGTACCTGCTCGTGCCGCAGCGTTGGTGGGACTGTGAGCTGCCAGCTACTCTCCACAGCCTGGATAACGCGTCTGACTACAAATCAGAAGATTGTAGGTTTGACTCCTATCTGGCTCGGAGTTTTTTGCAAACAGCGCGTTATAAATGTAAACACCTTGCAAGATGCCCCACATGGCAGCGCTGCCTGGCCGCTTGCATGGCAAGTGCCTTCTCAGCGCAGCAGGCAGCACGTCAGTCTCCTAATGCGAAGATCCTGAGTTGAATCTTCGGAGAAGGCGTCAGTGCTGGCAAAGTCGTTTTTTGGGCTTCTCTCACCTTTGCTGGATGTGAAAAGCAAGAAATCTTGCTGACGACATGGCAGAAAAAGATTTGCTGTCCGTTTTTCCCGTCTGACAGGGGTTCAGTGACGCGAGAGCCCATTTCGTTCTGAATAATTGCTCTAAGCCAAAAGGAAAGTGGAGAATGCGGGCATCGATCCCGCTACCTCTCACATGCTAAGCGAGCGCTCTACCATTTGAGCTAATTCCCCGGTCGCTTTGTGCATGGTGTTTTAGTTTGCTCCTCAGTAGCCTCTTCGCACTCGCCGCCACGCAGCTCCGCGACCGGCAGAGAAATCCTGCTTGAGGATTGGCCCACTCCTTGACTTCATTAAATACTTTGCTCCAATCGGCGTTGCCGAGCAGCAGTAGGACGTGAAGCCACAGCAACGATGAAAGAAGCCGAGAAGACCCCGAGACTGCGGCAGGGAAGCGAGGTGAGCGGAAAGTGGCGGCCGTCCCGAGCGTGAGGGAGCAGCCGAGAGCGCTGCCTGACTGATAGACGACTTCTTTTGCCTGAAAGTGAGTGCTGAGTGTTTCAAAGTGTTGCTGCTCAATGGCACTCCCTGCTGGTGAGCAGACACAAATGCTCAAGCAAAACAGCTGTGTGCTGGTGGACGCAGAGAGCATTAAAGTTCGAGACAAGAAAAAGAGGTGTCTTGTGCCTTCGTGGCAACATGATGCACTATAAAGTGAAGAGAGGAGCTTTGAGCGAAATGCTGCTTACCACCCGCTTACTGCAAAAGCACGCGAGCTCCTTCGAGCCGGAATTGAACCAGCGACCTAAGGATGACTTTGCTTTGCATTCCACTACAGTCCTCCGCTCTACCAGCTGAGCTATCGAAGGGAAGCGGCAAAGGTGCTTTTGTTTGCCGATAGTTTGCCGTGCGCATTTTGACGCTTCTGGCCTGGCGGAGTCACGTGCGCGTCATCGGTACCTGCTCGTGCCGCAGCGTTGGTGGGACTGTGAGCTGCCAGCTACTCTCCACAGCCTGGATAACGCGTCTGACTACAAATCAGAAGATTGTAGGTTTGACTCCTATCTGGCTCGGAGTTTTTTGCAAACAGCGCGTTATAAATGTAAACACCTTGCAAGATGCCCTACATGGCAGCGCTGCCTGGCCGCTTGCATGGCAAGTGCCTTCTCAGCGCAGCAGGCAGCACGTCAGTCTCCTAATGCGAAGATCCTGAGTTGAATCTTCGGAGAAGGCGTCAGTGCTGGCAAAGTCGTTTTTTGGGCTTCTCTCACCTTTGCTGGATGTGAAAAGCAAGAAATCTTGCTGACGACATGGCAGAAAAAGATTTGCTCTCCGTTTTTCCCGTCTGACAGGGGTTCAGTGACGCGAGAGCCCATTTCGTTCTGAATAATTGCTCTAAGCCAAAAGGAAAGTGGAGAATGCGGGCATCGATCCCGCTACCTCTCACATGCTAAGCGAGCGCTCTACCATTTGAGCTAATTCCCCGGTCGCTTTGTGCATGGTGCTTTAGTTTGCTCCTCAGTAGCCTCTTCGCACTCGCCGCCACGCTGCTCCGCGACCGGCAGAGAAATCCTGCTTGAGGATCGGCCCACTCCTTGACTTCATTAAATACTTTGCTCCAATCGGCGTTGCCGAGCAGCAGTAGGACGTGAAGCCACAGCAACGATGAAAGAAGCCGAGAAGACCCCGAGACTGCGGCAGGGAAGCGAGGTGAGCGGAAAGTGGCGGCCGTCCCGAGCGTGAGGGAGCAGCCGAGAGCGCTGTCTGACTGATAGACGACTTCTTTTGCCTGAAAGTGAGTGCTGAGTGTTTCAAAGTGTTGCTGCTCAATGGCACTCCCTGCTGGTGAGCAGACACAAATGCTCAAGCAAAACAGCTGTGTGCTGGTGGACGCAGAGAGCATTAAAGTTCGAGACAAGAAAAAGAGGTGTCTTGTGCCTTCGTGGCAACATGATGCACTATAAAGTGAAGAGAGGAGCTTTGAGCGAAATGCTGCTTACCACCCGCTTACTGCAAAAGCACGCGAGCTCCTTCGAGCCGGAATTGAACCAGCAACCTAAGGATGACTTTGCTTTGCATTCCACTACAGTTCTCCGCTCTACCAGCTGAGCTATCGAAGGGAAGCGGCAAAGGTGCTTTTGTTTGCCGATAGTTTGCCGTGCGCATTTTGACGCTTCTGGCCTGGCGGAGTCACGTGCGCGTCATCGGTACCTGCTCGTGCCGCAGCGTTGGTGGGACTGTGAGCTGCCAGCTACTCTCCACAGCCTGGATAACGCGTCTGACTACAAATCAGAAGATTGTAGGTTTGACTCCTATCTGGCTCGGAGTTTTTTGCAAACAGCGCGTTATAAATGTAAACACCTTGCAAGATGCCCTACATGGCAGCGCTGCCTGGCCGCTTGCATGGCAAGTGCCTTCTCAGCGCAGCAGGCAGCACGTCAGTCTCCTAATGCGAAGATCCTGAGTTGAATCTTCGGAGAAGGCGTCAGTGCTGGCAAAGTCGTTTTTTGGGCTTCTCTCACCTTTGCTGGATGTGAAAAGCAAGAAATCTTGCTGACGACATGGCAGAAAAAGATTTGCTCTCCGTTTTTCCCGTCTGACAGGGGTTCAGTGACGCGAGAGCCCATTTCGTTCTGAATAATTGCTCTAAGCCAAAAGGAAAGTGGAGAATGCGGGCATCGATCGCGCTACCTCTCACATGCTAAGCGAGCGCTCTACCATTTGAGCTAATTCCCCGGTCGCTTTGTGCATGGTGCTTTAGTTTGCTCCTCAGTAGCCTCTTCGCACTCGCCGCCACGCTGGTCCTCGACCGGCAGAGAAATCCTGCTTGAGGATCGGCCCACTCCTTGACTTCATTAAATACCTTGCTCCAATCGGCGTTGCCGAGCAGCAGTAGGACGTGAAGCCACAGCAACGATGAAAGAAGCTGAGAAGACCCCGAGATTGCGGCAGGGAAGCGAGGTGAGCGGAAAGTGGCGGCCGTCCCGAGCGTGAGGGAGCAGCCGAGAGCGCTGTCTGACTGATAGACGACTTCTTTTGCCTGAAAGTGAGTGCTGAGTGTTTCAAAGTGTTGCTGCTCAATGGCACTCCCTGCTGGTGAGCAGACACAAATGCTCAAGCAAAACAGCTGTGTGCTGGTGGACGCAGAGAGCATTAAAGTTCGAGACAAGAAAAAGAGGTGTCTTGTGCCTTCGTGGCAACATGATGCACTATAAAGTGAAGAGAGGAGCTTTGAGCGAAATGCTGCTTACCACCCGCTTACTGCAAAAGCACGCGAGCTCCTTCGAGCCGGAATTGAACCAGCGACCTAAGGATGACTTTGCTTTGTATTCCACTACAGTCCTCTGCTTTACCAGCTGAGCTATCGAAGGAAAGCAGCAAAGGTGCTTTTGTTTGCCGATAGTTTGCCGTGCGCATTTTGACGCTTCTGGCCTGGCGGAGTCACGTGCGCGTCATCGGTACCTGCTCGTGCCGCAGCGTTGGTGGGACTGTGAGCTGCCAGCTACTCTCCACAGCCTGGATAACGCGTCTGACTACAAATCAGAAGATTGTAGGTTTGACTCCTATCTGGCTCGGAGTTTTTTGCAAACAGCGCGTTATAAATGTAAACACCTTGCAAGATGCCCCACATGGCAGCGCTGCCTGGCCGCTTGCATGGCAAGTGCCTTCTCAGCGCAGCAGGCAGCACGTCAGTCTCCTAATGCGAAGATCCTGAGTTGAATCTTCGGAGAAGGCGTCAGTGCTGGCAAAGTCGTTTTTTGGGCTTCTCTCACCTTTGCTGGATGTGAAAAGCAAGAAATCTTGCTGACGACATGGCAGAAAAAGATTTGCTGTCCGTTTTTCCCGTCTGACAGGGGTTCAGTGACGCGAGAGCCCATTTCGTTCTGAATAATTGCTCTAAGCCAAAAGGAAAGTGGAGAATGCGGGCATCGATCCCGCTACCTCTCACATGCTAAGCGAGCGCTCTACCATTTGAGCTAATTCCCCGGTCGCTTTGTGCATGGTGTTTTAGTTTGCTCCTCAGTAGCCTCTTCGCACTCGCCGCCACGCAGCTCCGCGACCGGCAGAGAAATCCTGCTTGAGGATTGGCCCACTCCTTGACTTCATTAAATACTTTGCTCCAATCGGCGTTGCCGAGCAGCAGTAGGACGTGAAGCCACAGCAACGATGAAAGAAGCCGAGAAGACCCCGAGACTGCGGCAGGGAAGCGAGGTGAGCGGAAAGTGGCGGCCGTCCCGAGCGTGAGGGAGCAGCCGAGAGCGCTGCCTGACTGATAGACGACTTCTTTTGCCTGAAAGTGAGTGCTGAGTGTTTCAAAGTGTTGCTGCTCAATGGCACTCCCTGCTGGTGAGCAGACACAAATGCTCAAGCAAAACAGCTGTGTGCTGGTGGACGCAGAGAGCATTAAAGTTCGAGACAAGAAAAAGAGGTGTCTTGTGCCTTCGTGGCAACATGATGCACTATAAAGTGAAGAGAGGAGCTTTGAGCGAAATGCTGCTTACCACCCGCTTACTGCAAAAGCACGCGAGCTCCTTCGAGCCGGAATTGAACCAGCGACCTAAGGATGACTTTGCTTTGACATTCCACTACAGTCCTCTGCTCTACCAGCTGAGCTATCGAAGGGAAGCGGCAAAGGTGCTTTTGTTTGCCGATAGTTTGCCGTGCGCATTTTGACGCTTCTGGCCTGGCGGAGTCACGTGCGCGTCATCGGTACCTGCTCGTGCCGCAGCGTTGGTGGGACTGTGAGCTGCCAGCTACTCTCCACAGCCTGGATAACGCGTCTGACGACAAATCAGAAGATTGTAGGTTTGACTCCTATCTGGCTCGGAGTTTTTTGCAAACAGCGCGTTATAAATGTAAACACCTTGCAAGATGCCCTACATGGCAGCGCTGCCTGGCCGCTTGCATGGCAAGTGCCTTCTCAGCGCAGCAGGCAGCACGTCAGTCTCCTAATGCGAAGATCCTGAGTTGAATCTTCGGAGAAGGCGTCAGTGCTGGCAAAGTCGTTTTTTGGGCTTCTCTCACCTTTGCTGGATGTGAAAAGCAAGAAATCTTGCTGACGACATGGCAGAAAAAGATTTGCTCTCCGTTTTTCCCGTCTGACAGGGGTTCAGTGACGCGAGAGCCCATTTCGTTCTGAATAATTGCTCTAAGCCAAAAGGAAAGTGGAGAATGCGGGCATCGATCCCGCTACCTCTCACATGCTAAGCGAGCGCTCTACCATTTGAGCTAATTCCCCGGTCGCTTTGTGCATGGTGCTTTAGTTTGCTCCTCAGTAGCCTCTTCGCACTCGCCGCCACGCTGCTCCGCGACCGGCAGAGAAATCCTGCTTGAGGATCGGCCCACTCCTTGACTTCATTAAATACTTTGCTCCAATCGGCGTTGCCGAGCAGCAGTAGGACGTGAAGCCACAGCAACGATGAAAGAAGCCGAGAAGACCCCGAGACTGCGGCAGGGAAGCGAGGTGAGCGGAAAGTGGCGGCCGTCCCGAGCGTGAGGGAGCAGCCGAGAGCGCTGTCTGACTGATAGACGACTTCTTTTGCCTGAAAGTGAGTGCTGAGTGTTTCAAAGTGTTGCTGCTCAATGGCACTCCCTGCTGGTGAGCAGACACAAATGCTCAAGCAAAACAGCTGTGTGCTGGTGGACGCAGAGAGCATTAAAGTTCGAGACAAGAAAAAGAGGTGTCTTGTGCGTTCGTGGCAACATGATGCACTATAAAGTGAAGAGAGGAGCTTTGAGCGAAATGCTGCTTACCACCCGCTTACTGCAAAAGCACGCGAGCTCCTTCGAGCCGGAATTGAACCAGCAACCTAAGGATGACTTTGCTTTGCATTCCACTACAGTTCTCCGCTCTACCAGCTGAGCTATCGAAGGGAAGCGGCAAAGGTGCTTTTGTTTGCCGATAGTTTGCCGTGCGCATTTTGACGCTTCTGGCCTGGCGGAGTCACGTGCGCGTCATCGGTACCTGCTCGTGCCGCAGCGTTGGTGGGACTGTGAGCTGCCAGCTACTCTCCACAGCCTGGATAACGCGTCTGACTACAAATCAGAAGATTGTAGGTTTGACTCCTATCTGGCTCGGAGTTTTTTGCAAACAGCGCGTTATAAATGTAAACACCTTGCAAGATGCCCTACATGGCAGCGCTGCCTGGCCGCTTGCATGGCAAGTGCCTTCTCAGCGCAGCAGGCAGCACGTCAGTCTCCTAATGCGAAGATCCTGAGTTGAATCTTCGGAGAAGGCGTCAGTGCTGGCAAAGTCGTTTTTTGGGCTTCTCTCACCTTTGCTGGATGTGAAAAGCAAGAAATCTTGCTGACGACATGGCAGAAAAAGATTTGCTCTCCGTTTTTCCCGTCTGACAGGGGTTCAGTGACGCGAGAGCCCATTTCGTTCTGAATAATTGCTCTAAGCCAAAAGGAAAGTGGAGAATGCGGGCATCGATCCCGCTACCTCTCACATGCTAAGCGAGCGCTCTACCATTTGAGCTAATTCCCCGGTCGCTTTGTGCATGGTGCTTTAGTTTGCTCCTCAGTAGCCTCTTCGCACTCGCCGCCACGCTGCTCCGCGACCGGCAGAGAAATCCTGCTTGAGGATCGGCCCACTCCTTGACTTCATTAAATACCTTGCTCCAATCGGCGTTGCCGAGCAGCAGTAGGACGTGAAGCCACATCAACGATGAAAGAAGCTGAGAAGACCCCGAGATTGCGGCAGGGAAGCGAGGTGAGCGGAAAGTGGCGGCCGTCCCGAGCGTGAGGGAGCAGCCGAGAGCGCTGTCTGACTGATAGACGACTTCTTTTGCCTGAAAGTGAGTGCTGAGTGTTTCAAAGTGTTGCTGCTCAATGGCACTCCCTGCTGGTGAGCAGACACAAATGCTCAAGCAAAACAGCTGTGTGCTGGTGGACGCAGAGAGCATTAAAGTTCGAGACAAGAAAAAGAGGTGTCTTGTGCCTTCGTGGCAACATGATGCACTATAAAGTGAAGAGAGGAGCTTTGAGCGAAATGCTGCTTACCACCCGCTTACTGCAAAAGCACGCGAGCTCCTTCGAGCCGGAATTGAACCAGCGACCTAAGGATGACTTTGCTTTGTATTCCACTACAGTCCTCCGCTCTACCAGCTGAGCTATCGAAGGGAAGCGGCAAAGGTGCTTTTGTTTGCCGATAGTTTGCCGTGCGCATTTTGACGCTTCTGGCCTGGCGGAGTCACGTGCGCGTCATCGGTACCTGCTCGTGCCGCAGCGTTGGTGGGACTGTGAGCTGCCAGCTACTCTCCACAGCCTGGATAACGCGTCTGACTACAAATCAGAAGATTGTAGGTTTGACTCCTATCTGGCTCGGAGTTTTTTGCAAACAGCGCGTTATAAATGTAAACACCTTGCAAGATGCCCTACATGGCAGCGCTGCCTGGCCGCTTGCATGGCAAGTGCCTTCTCAGCGCAGCAGGCAGCACGTCAGTCTCCTAATGCGAAGATCCTGAGTTGAATCTTCGGAGAAGGCGTCAGTGCTGGCAAAGTCGTTTTTTGGGCTTCTCTCACCTTTGCTGGATGTGAAAAGCAAGAAATCTTGCTGACGACATGGCAGAAAAAGATTTGCTGTCCGTTTTTCCCGTCTGACAGGGGTTCAGTGACGCGAGAGCCCATTTCGTTCTGAATAATTGCTCTAAGCCAAAAGGAAAGTGGAGAATGCGGGCATCGATCCCGCTACCTCTCACATGCTAAGCGAGCGCTCTACCATTTGAGCTAATTCCCCGGTCGCTTTGTGCATGGTGCTTTAGTTTGCTCCTCAGTAGCCTCTTCGCACTCGCCACCACGCTGCTCCGCGACCGGCAGAGAAATCCTGCTTGAGGATCGGCCCACTCCTTGACTTCATTAAATACCTTGCTCCAATCGGCGTTGCCGAGCAGCAGTAGGACGTGAAGCCACAGCAACGATGAAAGAAGCCGAGAAGACCCCGAGACTGCGGCAGGGAAGCGAGGTGAGCGGAAAGTGGCGGCCGTCCCGAGCGTGAGGGAGCAGCCGAGAGCGCTGTCTGACTGATAGACGACTTCTTTTGCCTGAAAGTGAGTGCTGAGTGTTTCAAAGTGTTGCTGCTCAATGGCACTCCCTGCTGGTGAGCAGACACAAATGCTCAAGCAAAACAGCTGTGTGCTGGTGGACGCAGAGAGCATTAAAGTTCGAGACAAGAAAAAGAGGTGTCTTGTGCCTTCGTGGCAACATGATGCACTATAAAGTGAAGAGAGGAGCTTTGAGCGAAATGCTGCTTACCACCCGCTTACTGCAAAAGCACGTGAGCTCCTTCGAGCCGGAATTGAACCAGCGACCTAAGGATGACTTTGCTTTGTATTCCACTACAGTCCTCCGCTCTACCAGCTGAGCTATCGAAGGGAAGCGGCAAAGGTGCTTTTGTTTGCCGATAGTTTGCCGTGCGCATTTTGACGCTTCTGGCCTGGCGGAGTCACGTGCGCGTCATCGGTACCTGCTCGTGCCGCAGCGTTGGTGGGACTGTGAGCTGCCAGCTACTCTCCACAGCCTGGATAACGCGTCTGACTACAAATCAGAAGATTGTAGGTTTGACTCCTATCTGGCTCGGAGTTTTTTGCAAACAGCGCGTTATAAATGTAAACACCTTGCAAGATGCCCCACATGGCAGCGCTGCCTGGCCGCTTGCATGGCAAGTGCCTTCTCAGCGCAGCAGGCAGCACGTCAGTCTCCTAATGCGAAGATCCTGAGTTGAATCTTCGGAGAAGGCGTCAGTGCTGGCAAAGTCGTTTTTTGGGCTTCTCTCACCTTTGCTGGATGTGAAAAGCAAGAAATCTTGCTGACGACATGGCAGAAAAAGATTTGCTGTCCGTTTTTCCCGTCTGACAGGGGTTCAGTGACGCGAGAGCCCATTTCGTTCTGAATAATTGCTCTAAGCCAAAAGGAAAGTGGAGAATGCGGGCATCGATCCCGCTACCTCTCACATGCTAAGCGAGCGCTCTACCATTTGAGCTAATTCCCCGGTCGCTTTGTGCATGGTGCTTTAGTTTGCTCCTCAGTAGCCTCTTCGCACTCGCCGCCACGCTGCTCCGCGACTGGCAGAGAAATCCTGCTTGAGGATTGGCCCACTCCTTGACTTCATTAAATACTTTGCTCCAATCGGCGTTGCCGAGCAGCAGTAGGACGTGAAGCCACAGCAGCGATGAAAGAAGCCGAGAAGATCCCGAGACTGCGGCAGGGAAGCGAGGTGAGCGGAAAGTGGCGGCCGTCCCGAGCGTGAGGGAGCAGCCGAGAGCGCTGTCTGACTGATAGACGACTTCTTTTGCCTGAAAGTGAGTGCTGAGTGTTTCAGTGTTGCTGCTCAATGGCACTCCCTGCTGGTGAGCAGACACAAATGCTCAAGCAAAACAGCTGTGTGCTGGTGGACGCAGAGAGCATTAAAGTTCGAGACAAGAAAAAGAGGTGTCTTGTGCCTTCGTGGCAACATGATGCACTATAAAGTGAAGAGAGGAGCTTTGAGCGAAATGCTGCTTACCACCCGCTTACTGCAAAAGCACGCGAGCTCCTTCGAGCCGGAATTGAACCAGCGACCTAAGGATGACTTTGCTTTGCATTCCACTACAGTCCTCCGCTCTACCAGCTGAGCTATCGAAGGGAAGCGGCAAAGGTGCTTTTGTTTGCCGATAGTTTGCCGTGCGCATTTTGACGCTTCTGGCCTGGCGGAGTCACGTGCGCGTCATCGGTACCTGCTCGTGCCGCAGCGTTGGTGGGACTGTGAGCTGCCAGCTACTCTCCACAGCCTGGATAACGCGTCTGACTACAAATCAGAAGATTGTAGGTTTGACTCCTATCTGGCTCGGAGTTTTTTGCAAACAGCGCGTTATAAATGTAAACACCTTGCAAGATGCCCTACATGGCAGCGCTGCCTGGCCGCTTGCATGGCAAGTGCCTTCTCAGCGCAGCAGGCAGCACGTCAGTCTCCTAATGCGAAGATCCTGAGTTGAATCTTCGGAGAAGGCGTCAGTGCTGGCAAAGTCGTTTTTTGGGCTTCTCTCACCTTTGCTGGATGTGAAAAGCAAGAAATCTTGCTGACGACATGGCAGAAAAAGATTTGCTCTCCGTTTTTCCCGTCTGACAGGGGTTCAGTGACGCGAGAGCCCATTTCGTTCTGAATAATTGCTCTAAGCCAAAAGGAAAGTGGAGAATGCGGGCATCGATCCCACTACCTCTCACATGCTAAGCGAGCGCTCTACCATTTGAGCTAATTCCCCGGTCGCTTTGTGCATGGTGCTTTAGTTTGCTCCTCAGTAGCCTCTTCGCACTCGCCGCCACGCTGCTCCGCGACCGGCAGAGAAATCCTGCTTGAGGATCGGCCCACTCCTTGACTTCATTAAATACTTTGCTCCAATCGGCGTTGCCGAGCAGCAGTAGGACGTGAAGCCACAGCAACGATGAAAGAAGCCGAGAAGACCCCGAGACTGCGGCAGGGAAGCGAGGTGAGCGGAAAGTGGCGGCCGTCCCGAGCGTGAGGGAGCAGCCGAGAGCGCTGTCTGACTGATAGACGACTTCTTTTGCCTGAAAGTGAGTGCTGAGTGTTTCAAAGTGTTGCTGCTCAATGGCACTCCCTGCTGGTGAGCAGACACAAATGCTCAAGCAAAACAGCTGTGTGCTGGTGGACGCAGAGAGCATTAAAGTTCGAGACAAGAAAAAGAGGTGTCTTGTGCCTTCGTGGCAACATGATGCACTATAAAGTGAAGAGAGGAGCTTTGAGCGAAATGCTGCTTACCACCCGCTTACTGCAAAAGCACGCGAGCTCCTTCGAGCCGGAATTGAACCAGCGACCTAAGGATGACTTTGCTTTGCATTCCACTACAGTTCTCCGCTCTACCAGCTGAGCTATCGAAGGGAAGCGGCAAAGGTGCTTTTGTTTGCCGATAGTTTGCCGTGCGCATTTTGACGCTTCTGGCCTGGCGGAGTCACGTGCGCGTCATCGGTACCTGCTCGTGCCGCAGCGTTGGTGGGACTGTGAGCTGCCAGCTACTCTCCACAGCCTGGATAACGCGTCTGACTACAAATCAGAAGATTGTAGGTTTGACTCCTATCTGGCTCGGAGTTTTTTGCAAACAGCGCGTTATAAATGTAAACACCTTGCAAGATGCCCTACATGGCAGCGCTGCCTGGCCGCTTGCATGGCAAGTGCCTTCTCAGCGCAGCAGGCAGCACGTCAGTCTCCTAATGCGAAGATCCTGAGTTGAATCTTCGGAGAAGGCGTCAGTGCTGGCAAAGTCGTTTTTTGGGCTTCTCTCACCTTTGCTGGATGTGAAAAGCAAGAAATCTTGCTGACGACATGGCAGAAAAAGATTTGCTCTCCGTTTTTCCCGTCTGACAGGGGTTCAGTGACGCGAGAGCCCATTTCGTTCTGAATAATTGCTCTAAGCCAAAAGGAAAGTGGAGAATGCGGGCATCGATCCCGCTACCTCTCACATGCTAAGCGAGCGCTCTACCATTTGAGCTAATTCCCCGGTCGCTTTGTGCATGGTGCTTTAGTTTGCTCCTCAGTAGCCTCTTCGCACTCGCCGCCACGCTGCTCCGCGACCGGCAGAGAAATCCTGCTTGAGGATCGGCCCACTCCTTGACTTCATTAAATACCTTGCTCCAATCGGCGTTGCCGAGCAGCAGTAGGACGTGAAGCCACAGCAACGATGAAAGAAGCCGAGAAGACCCCGAGACTGCGGCAGGGAAGCGAGGTGAGCGGAAAGTGGCGGCCGTCCCGAGCGTGAGGGAGCAGCCGAGAGCGCTGTCTGACTGATAGACGACTTCTTTTGCCTGAAAGTGAGTGCTGAGTGTTTCAAAGTGTTGCTGCTCAATGGCACTCCCTGCTGGTGAGCAGACACAAATGCTCAAGCAAAACAGCTGTGTGCTGGTGGACGCAGAGAGCATTAAAGTTCGAGACAAGAAAAAGAGGTGTCTTGTGCCTTCGTGGCAACATGATGCACTATAAAGTGAAGAGAGGAGCTTTGAGCGAAATGCTGCTTACCACCCGCTTACTGCAAAAGCACGCGAGCTCCTTCGATCCGGAATTGAACCAGCGACCTAAGGATGACTTTGCTTTGTATTCCACTACAGTCCTCCGCTCTACCAGCTGAGCTATCGAAGGGAAGCGGCAAAGGTGCTTTTGTTTGCCGATAGTTTGCCGTGCGCATTTTGACGCTTCTGGCCTGGCGGAGTCACGTGCGCGTCATCGGTACCTGCTCGTGCCGCAGCGTTGGTGGGACTGTGAGCTGCCAGCTACTCTCCACAGCCTGGATAACGCGTCTGACTACAAATCAGAAGATTGTAGGTTTGACTCCTATCTGGCTCGGAGTTTTTTGCAAACAGCGCGTTATAAATGTAAACACCTTGCAAGATGCCCCACATGGCAGCGCTGCCTGGCCGCTTGCATGGCAAGTGCCTTCTCAGCGCAGCAGGCAGCACGTCAGTCTCCTAATGCGAAGATCCTGAGTTGAATCTTCGGAGAAGGCGTCAGTGCTGGCAAAGTCGTTTTTTGGGCTTCTCTCACCTTTGCTGGATGTGAAAAGCAAGAAATCTTGCTGACGACATGGCAGAAAAAGATTTGCTGTCCGTTTTTCCCGTCTGACAGGGGTTCAGTGACGCGAGAGCCCATTTCGTTCTGAATAATTGCTCTAAGCCAAAAGGAAAGTGGAGAATGCGGGCATCGATCCCTCTACCTCTCACATGCTAAGCGAGCGCTCTACCATTTGAGCTAATTCCCCGGTCGCTTTGTGCATGGTGCTTTAGTTTGCTCCTCAGTAGCCTCTTCGCACTCGCCGCCACGCTGCTCCGCGACCGGCAGAGAAATCCTGCTTGAGGATTGGCCCACTCCTTGACTTCATTAAATACTTTGCTCCAATCGGCGTTGCCGAGCAGCAGTAGGACGTGAAGCCACAGCAGCGATGAAAGAAGCTGAGAAGATCCCGAGACTGCGGCAGGGAAGCGAGGTGAGCGGAAAGTGGCGGCCGTCCCGAGCGTGAGGGAGCAGCCGAGAGCGCTGTCTGACTGATAGACGACTTCTTTTGCCTGAAAGTGAGTGCTGAGTGTTTCAAAGTGTTGCTGCTCAATGGCACTCCCTGCTGGTGAGCAGACACAAATGCTCAAGCAAAACAGCTGTGTGCTGGTGGACGCAGAGAGCATTAAAGTTCGAGACAAGAAAAAGAGGTGTCTTGTGCCTTCGTGGCAACATGATGCACTATAAAGTGAAGAGAGGAGCTTTGAGCGAAATGCTGCTTACCACCCGCTTACTGCAAAAGCACGCGAGCTCCTTCGAGCCGGAATTGAACCAGCGACCTAAGGATGACTTTGCTTTGTATTCCACTACAGTCCTCCGCTCTACCAGCTGAGCTATCGAAGGGAAGCGGCAAAGGTGCTTTTGTTTGCCGATAGTTTGCCGTGCGCATTTTGACGCTTCTGGCCTGGCGGAGTCACGTGCGCGTCATCGGTACCTGCTCGTGCCGCAGCGTTGGTGGGACTGTGATCTGCCAGCTACTCTCCACAGCCTGGATAACGCGTCTGACTACAAATCAGAAGATTGTAGGTTTGACTCCTATCTGGCTCGGAGTTTTTTGCAAACAGCGCGTTATAAATGTAAACACCTTGCAAGATGCCCCACATGGCAGCGCTGCCTGGCCGCTTGCATGGCAAGTGCCTTCTCAGCGCAGCAGGCAGCACGTCAGTCTCCTAATGCGAAGATCCTGAGTTGAATCTTCGGAGAAGGCGTCAGTGCTGGCAAAGTCGTTTTTTGGGCTTCTCTCACCTTTGCTGGATGTGAAAAGCAAGAAATCTTGCTGACGACATGGCAGAAAAAGATTTGCTGTCCGTTTTTCCCGTCTGACAGGGGTTCAGTGACGCGAGAGCCCATTTCGTTCTGAATAATTGCTCTAAGCCAAAAGGAAAGTGGAGAATGCGGGCATCGATCCCGCTACCTCTCACATGCTAAGCGAGCGCTCTACCATTTGAGCTAATTCCCCGGTCGCTTTGTGCATGGTGCTTTAGTTTGCTCCTCAGTAGCCTCTTCGCACTCGCCGCCACGCAGCTCCGCGACCGGCAGAGAAATCCTGCTTGAGGATTGGCCCACTCCTTGACTTCATTAAATACTTTGCTCCAATCGGCGTTGCCGAGCAGCAGTAGGACGTGAAGCCACAGCAACGATGAAAGAAGCCGAGAAGACCCTGAGACTGCGGCAGGGAAGCGAGGTGAGCGGAAAGTGGCGGCCGTCCCGAGCGTGAGGGAGCAGCCGAGAGCGCTGTCTGACTGATAGACGACTTCTTTTGCCTGAAAGTGAGTGCTGAGTGTTTCAAAGTGTTGCTGCTCAATGGCACTCCCTGCTGGTGAGCAGACACAAATGCTCAAGCAAATCAGCTGTGTGCTGGTGGACGCAGAGAGCATTAAAGTTCGAGACAAGAAAAAGAGGTGTCTTGTGCCTTCGTGGCAACATGATGCACTATAAAGTGAAGAGAGGAGCTTTGAGCGAAATGCTGCTTACCACCCGCTTACTGCAAAAGCACGCGAGCTCCTTCGAGCCGGAATTGAACCAACGACCTAAGGATGACTTTGCTTTGTATTCCACTACAGTCCTCCGCTCTACCAGCTGAGCTATCGAAGGGAAGCGGCAAAGGTGCTTTTGTTTGCCGATAGTTTGCCGTGCGCATTTTGATGCTTCTGGCCTGGCGGAGTCACGTGCGCGTCATCGGTACCTGCTCATGCCGCAGCGTTGGTGGGACTGTGAGCTGCCAGCTACTCTCCACAGCCTGGATAACGCGTCTGACTACAAATCAGAAGATTGTAGGTTTGACTCCTATCTGGCTCGGAGTTTTTTGCAAACAGCGCGTTATAAATGTAAACACATTGCAAGATGCCCCACATGGCAGCGCTGCCTGGCCGCTTGCATGGCAAGTGCCTTCTCAGCGCAGCAGGCAGCACGTCAGTCTCCTAATGCGAAGATCCTGAGTTGAATCTTCGGAGAAGGCGTCAGTGCTGGCAAAGTCGTTTTTTGGGCTTCTCTCACCTTTGCTGGATGTGAAAAGCAAGAAATCTTGCTGACGACATGGCAGAAAAAGATTTGCTGTCCGTTTTTCCCGTCTGACAGGGGTTCAGTGACGCGAGAGCCCATTTCGTTCTGAATAATTGCTCTAAGCCAAAAGGAAAGTGGAGAATGCGGGCATCGATCCCGCTACCTCTCACATGCTAAGCGAGCGCTCTACCATTTGAGCTAATTCCCCGGTCGCTTTGTGCATGGTGCTTTAGTTTGCTCCTCAGTAGCCTCTTCGCACTCGCCGCCACGCAGCTCCGCGACCGGCAGAGAAATCCTGCTTGAGGATTGGCCCACTCCTTGACTTCATTAAATACTTTGCTCCAATCGGCGTTGCCGAGCAGCAGTAGGACGTGAAGCCACAGCAATGATGAAAGAAGCCGAGAAGACCCCGAGACTGCGGCAGGGAAGCGAGGTGAGCGGAAAGTGGCGGCCGTCCCGAGCGTGAGGGAGCAGCCGAGAGCGCTGTCTGACTGATAGACGACTTCTTTTGCCTGAAAGTGAGTGCTGAGTGTTTCAAAGTGTTGCTGCTCAATGGCACTCCCTGCTGGTGAGCAGACACAAATGCTCAAGCAAATCAGCTGTGTGCTGATGGACGCAGAGAGCATTAAAGTTCGAGACAAGAAAAAGAGGTGTCTTGTGCCTTCGTGGCAACATGATGCACTATAAAGTGAAGAGAGGAGCTTTGAGCGAAATGCTGCTTACCACCCGCTTACTGCAAAAGCACGCGAGCTCCTTCGAGCCGGAATTGAACCAACGACCTAAGGATGACTTTGCTTTGTATTCCACTACAGTCCTCCGCTCTACCAGCTGAGCTATCGAAGGGAAGCGGCAAAGGTGCTTTTGTATGCCGATAGTTTGCCGTGCGCATTTTGATGCTTCTGGCCTGGCGGAGTCACGTGCGCGTCATCGGTACCTGCTCGTGCCGCAGCGTTGGTGGGACTGTGAGCTGCCAGCTACTCTCCACAGCCTGGATAACGCGTCTGACTACAAATCAGAAGATTGTAGGTTTGACACCTATCTGGCTCGGAGTTTTTTGCAAACAGCGCGTTATAAATGTAAACACCTTGCAAGATGCCCCATATGTCAGCGCTGCCTGGCCGCTTGCATGGCAAGTGCCTTCTCAGCGCAGCAGGCAGCACGTCAGTCTCCTAATGCGAAGATCCTGAGTTGAATCTTCGGAGAAGGCGTCAGTGCTGGCAAAGTCGTTTTTTGGGCTTCTCTCACCTTTGCTGGATGTGAAAAGCAAGAAATCTTGCTGACGACATGGCAGAAAAAGATTTGCTGTCCGTTTTTCCCGTCTGACAGGGGTTCAGTGACGCGAGAGCCCATTTCGTTCTGAATAATTGCTCTAAGCCAAAAGGAAAGTGGAGAATGCGGGCATCGATCCCGCTACCTCTCACATGCTAAGCGAGTGCTCTACCATTTGAGCTAATTCCCCGGTCGCTTTGTGCATGGTGCTTTAGTTTGCTCCTCAGTAGCCTCTTCGCACTCGCCGCCACGCTGCTCCGCGACCGGCAGAGAAATCCTGCTTGAGGATCGGCCCACTCCTTGACTTCATTAAATACTTTGCTCCAATCGGCGCTGCCGAGCAGCAGTAGGACGTGAAGCCACAGCAGCGATGAAAGAAGCCGAGAAGATCCCGAGACTGCGGCAGGGAAGCGAGGTGAGCGGAAAGTGGCGGCCGTCCCGAGCGTGAGGGAGCAGCCGAGAGCGCTGTCTGACTGATAGACGACTTCTTTTGCCTGAAAGTGAGTGCTGAGTGTTTCAAAGTGTTGCTGCTCAATGGCACTCCCTGCTGGTGAGCAGACACAAATGCTCAAGCAAAACAGCTGTGTGCTGGTGGACGCAGAGAGCATTAAAGTTCGAGACAAGAAAAAGAGGTGTCTTGTGCCTTCGTGGCAACATGATGCACTATAAAGTGAAGAGAGGAGCTTTGAGCGAAATGCTGCTTACCACCCGCTTACTGCAAAAGCACGCGAGCTCCTTCGAGCCGGAATTGAACCAGCGACCTAAGGATGACTTTGCTTTGTATTCCACTACAGTCCTCCGCTCTACCAGCTGAGCTATCGAAGGGAAGCGGCAAAGGTGCTTTTGTTTGCCGATAGTTTGCCGTGCTCATTTTGACGCTTCTGGCCTGGCGGAGTCACGTGCGCGTCATCGGTACCTGCTCGTGCCGCAGCGTTGGTGGGACTGTGAGCTGCCAGCTACTCTCCACAGCCTGGATAACGCGTCTGACTACAAATCAGAAGATTGTAGGTTTGACACCTATCTGGCTCGGAGTTTTTTGCAAACAGCGCGTTATAAATGTAAACACCTTGCAAGATGCCCCATATGTCAGCGCTGCCTGGCCGCTTGCATGGCAAGTGCCTTCTCAGCGCAGCAGGCAGCACGTCAGTCTCCTAATGCGAAGATCCTGAGTTGAATCTTCGGAGAAGGCGTCAGTGCTGGCAAAGTCGTTTTTTGGGCTTCTCTCACCTTTGCTGGATGTGAAAAGCAAGAAATCTTGCTGACGACATGGCAGAAAAAGATTTGCTGTCCGTTTTTCCCGTCTGACAGGGGTTCAGTGACGCGAGAGCCCATTTCGTTCTGAATAATTGCTCTAAGCCAAAAGGAAAGTGGAGAATGCGGGCATCGATCCCGCTACCTCTCACATGCTAAGCGAGTGCTCTACCATTTGAGCTAATTCCCCGGTCGCTTTGTGCATGGTGCTTTAGTTTGCTCCTCAGTAGCCTCTTCGCACTCGCCGCCACGCTGCTCCGCGACCGGCAGAGAAATCCTGCTTGAGGATCGGCCCACTCCTTGACTTCATTAAATACTTTGCTCCAATCGGCGCTGCCGAGCAGCAGTAGGACGTGAAGCCACAGCAGCGATGAAAGAAGCCGAGAAGATCCCGAGACTGCGGCAGGGAAGCGAGGTGAGCGGAAAGTGGCGGCCGTCCCGAGCGTGAGGGAGCAGCCGAGAGCGCTGTCTGACTGATAGACGACTTCTTTTGCCTGAAAGTGAGTGCTGAGTGTTTCAAAGTGTTGCTGCTCAATGGCACTCCCTGCTGGTGAGCAGACACAAATGCTCAAGCAAAACAGCTGTGTGCTGGTGGACGCAGAGAGCATTAAAGTTCGAGACAAGAAAAAGAGGTGTCTTGTGCCTTCGTGGCAACATGATGCACTATAAAGTGAAGAGAGGAGCTTTGAGCGAAATGCTGCTTACCACCCGCTTACTGCAAAAGCACGCGAGCTCCTTCGAGCCGGAATTGAACCAGCGACCTAAGGATGACTTTGCTTTGTATTCCACTACAGTCCTCCGCTCTACCAGCTGAGCTATCGAAGGGAAGCGGCAAAGGTGCTTTTGTTTGCCGATAGTTTGCCGTGCGCATTTTGACGCTTCTGGCCTGGCGGAGTCACGTGCGCGTCATCGGTACCTGCTCGTGCCGCAGCGTTGGTGGGACTGTGAGCTGCCAGCTACTCTCCACAGCCTGGATAACGCGTCTGACTACAAATCAGAAGATTGTAGGTTTGACTCCTATCTGGCTCGGAGTTTTTTGCAAACAGCGCGTTATATATGTAAACACCTTGCAAGATGCCCCACATGGCAGCGCTGCCTGGCCGCTTGCATGGCAAGTGCCTTCTCAGCGCAGCAGGCAGCACGTCAGTCTCCTAATGCGAAGATCCTGAGTTGAATCTTCGGAGAAGGCGTCAGTGCTGGCAAAGTCGTTTTTTGGGCTTCTCTCACCTTTGCTGGATGTGAAAAGCAAGAAATCTTGCTGACGACATGGCAGAAAAAGATTTGCTGTCCGTTTTTCCCGTCTGACAGGGGTTCAGTGACGCGAGAGCCCATTCCGTTCTGAATAATTGCTCTAAGCCAAAAGGAAAGTGGAGAATGCGGGCATCGATCCCGCTACCTCTCACATGCTAAGCGAGCGCTCTACCATTTGAGCTAATTCCCCGGTCGCTTTGTGCATGGTGCTTTAGTTTGCTCCTCAGTAGCCTCTTCGCACTCGCCGCCACGCTGCTCCGCGACCGGCAGAGAAATCCTGCTTGAGGATCGGCCCACTCCTTGACTTCATTAAATACTTTGCTCCAATCGGCGTTGCCGAGCAGCAGTAGGACGTGAAGCCACAGCAACGATGAAAGAAGCCGAGAAGATCCCGAGACTGCGGCAGGGAAGCGAGGTGAGCGGAAAGTGGCGGCCGTCCCGAGCGTGAGGGAGCAGCCGAGAGCGCTGTCTGACTGATAGACGACTTCTTTTGCCTGAAAGTGAGTGCTGAGTGTTTCAAAGTGTTGCTGCTCAATGGCACTCCCTGCTGGTGAGCAGACACAAATGCTCAAGCAAAACAGCTGTGTGCTGGTGGACGCAGAGAGCATTAAAGTTCGAGACAAGAAAAAGAGGTGTCTTGTGCCTTCGTGGCAACATGATGCACTATAAAGTGAAGAGAGAAGCTTTGAGCGAAATGCTGCTTACCACCCGCTTACTGCAAAAGCACGCGAGCTCCTTCGAGCCGGAATTGAACCAGCGACCTAAGGATGACTTTGCTTTGTAATCCATTACAGTCCTCCGCTCTACCAGCTGAGCTATCGAAGGGAAGCGGCAAAGGTGCTTTTGTTTGCCGATAGTTTGCCGTGCGCATTTTGACGCTTCTGGCCTGGCGGAGTCACGTGCGCGTCATCGGTACCTGCTCGTGCCGCAGCGTTGGTGGGACTGTGAGCTGCCAGCTACTCTCCACAGCCTGGATAACGCGTCTGACTACAAATCAGAAGATTGTAGGTTTGACTCCTATCTGGCTCGGAGTTTTTTGCAAACAGCGCGTTATAAATGTAAACACCTTGCAAGATGCCCTACATGGCAGCGCTGCCTGGCCGCTTGCATGGCAAGTGCCTTCTCAGCGCAGCAGGCAGCACGTCAGTCTCCTAATGCGAAGATCCTGAGTTGAATCTTCGGAGAAGGCGTCAGTGCTGGCAAAGTCGTTTTTTGGGCTTCTCTCACCTTTGCTGGATGTGAAAAGCAAGAAATCTTGCTGACGACATGGCAGAAAAAGATTTGCTGTCCGTTTTTCCCGTCTGACAGGGGTTCAGTGACGCGAGAGCCCATTTCGTTCTGAATAATTGCTCTAAGCCAAAAGGAAAGTGGAATATGCGGGCATCGATCCCGCTACCTCTCACATGCTAAGCGAGCGCCCTACCATTTGAGCTAATTCCCCGGTCGCTTTGTGCATGGTGCTTTAGTTTGCTCCTCAGTAGCCTCTTCGCACTCGCCGCCACGCTGCTCCGCGACCGGCAGAGAAATCCTGCTTGAGGATCGGCCCACTCCTTGACTTCATTAAATACTTTGCTCCAATCGGCGTTGCCGAGCAGCAGTAGGACGTGAAGCCACAGCAACGATGAAAGAAGCCGAGAAGATCCCGAGACTGCGGCAGGGAAGCGAGGTGAGCGGAAAGTGGCGGCCGTCCCGAGCGTGAGGGAGCAGCCGAGAGCGCTGTCTGACTGATAGACGACTTCTTTTGCCTGAAAGTGAGTGCTGAGTGTTTCAAAGTGTTGCTGCTCAATGGCACTCCCTGCTGGTGAGCAGACACAAATGTCAAGCAAAACAGCTGTGTGCTGGTGGACGCAGAGAGCATTAAAGTTCGAGACAAGAAAAAGAGGTGTCTTGTGCCTTCGTGGCAACATGATGCACTATAAAGTGAAGAGAGGAGCTTTGAGCGAAATGCTGCTTACCACCCGCTTACTGCAAAAGCACGCGAGCTCCTTCGAGCCAGAATTGAACCAGCGACTTAAGGATGACTTTGCTTTGTATTCCACTACAGTCCTCCGCTCTACCAGCTGAGCTATTGAAAGGAAGCGGCAAAGGTGCTTTTGTTTGCCGATAGTTTCCCGTGCGCATTTTGACGCTTCTGGCCTGGCGGAGTCACGTGCGCGTCATCGGTACCTGCTCGTGCCGCAGCGTTGGTGGGACTGTGAGCTGCCAGCTACTCTCCACAGCCTGGATAACACGTCTGACTACAAATCAGAAGATTGTAGGTTTGACTCCTATCTGGCTCGGAGTTTTTTGCAAACAGCGCGTTATAAATGTAAACACCTTGCAAGATGCCCTACATGGCAGCGCTGCCTGGCCGCTTGCATGGCAAGTGCCTTCTCAGCGCAGCAGGCAGCACGTCAGTCTCCTAATGCGAAGATCCTGAGTTGAATCTTCGGAGAAGGCGTCAGTGCAGGCAAAGTCGTTTTTTGGGCTTCTCTCACCTTTGCTGGATGTGAAAAGCAAGAAATCTTGCTGACGACATGGCAGAAAAAGATTTGCTGTCCGTTTTTCCCGTCTGACAGGGGTTCAGTGACGCGAGAGCCCATTTCGTTCTGAATAATTGCTCTAAGCCAAAAGGAAAGTGGAGAATGCGGGCGTCGATCCCGCTACCTCTCACATGCTAAGCGAGCGCTCTACCATTTGAGCTAATTCCCCGCTCGCTGTGTGCATGGTGCTTTAGTTTGCTCCTCAGTAGCCTCTTCGCACTCGCCGCCACGCTGCTCCGCGACCGGCAGAGAAATCCTGCTTGAGGATCGGCCCACTCCTTGACTTCATTAAATACTTTGCTCCAATCGGCGTTGCCGAGCAGCAGTAGGACGTGAAGCCACAGCAGCGATGAAAGAAGCCGAGAAGATCCCGAGACTGCGGCAGGGAAGCGAGGTGAGCGGAAAGTGGCGGCCGTCCCGAGCGTGAGGGAGCAGCCGAGAGCGCTGTCTGACTGATAGACGACTTCTTTTGCCTGAAAGTGAGTGCTGAGTGTTTCAAAGTGTTGCTGCTCAATGGCACTCCCTGCTGGTGAGCAGACACAAATGCTCAAGCAAAACAGCTGTGTGCTGGTGGACGCAGAGAGCATTAAAGTTCGAGACAAGAAAAAGAGGTGTCTTGTGCCTTCGTGGCAACATGATGCACTATAAAGTGAAGAGAGGAGATTTGAGCGAAATGCTGCTTACCACCCGCTTACTGCAAAAGCACGCGAGCTCCTTCGAGCCGGAATTGAACCAGCTACCTAAGGATGACTTATGCTTTGTATTCCACTACAGTCCTCCGCTCTACCAGCTGAGCTATCGAAGGGAAGCGGCAAAGGTGCTTTTGTTTGCCGATAGTTTGCCGTGCGCATTTTGACGCTTCTGGCCTGGCGGAGTCACGTGCGCGTCATCGGTACCTGCTCGTGCCGCAGCGTTGGTGGGACTGTGAGCTGCCAGCTGCTCTCCACAGCCTGGATAACGCGTCTGACTACAAATCAGAAGATTGTAGATTTGACTCCTATCTGGCTCGGAGTTTTTTGCAAACAGCGCGTTATAAATGTAAACACCTTGCAAGATGCCCCACATGGCAGCGCTGCCTGGCCGCTTGCATGGCAAGTGCCTTCTCAGCGCAGCAGGCAGCACGTCAGTCTCCTAATGCGAAGATCCTGAGTTGAATCTTCGGAGAAGGCGTCAGTGCTGGCAAAGTCGTTTTTTGGGCTTCTCTCACCTTTGCTGGATGTGAAAAGCAAGAAATCTTGCTGACGACATGGCAGAAAAAGATTTGCTGTCCGTTTTTCCCGTCTGACAGGGGTTCAGTGACGCGAGAGCCCATTTCGTTCTGAATAATTGCTCTAAGCCAAAAGGAAAGTGGAGAATGCGGGCATCGATCCCGCTACCTCTCACATGCTAAGCGAGCGCTCTACCATTTGAGCTAATTCCCCGGTCGCTTTGTGCATGGTGCTTTAGTTTGCCCCTCAGTAGCCTCTTCGCACTCGCCGCCACGCTGCTCCGCGACCGGCAGAGAAATCCTGCTTGAGGATCGGCCCACTCCTTGACTTCATTAAATACTTTGCTCCAATCGGCGTTGCCGAGCAGCAGTAGGACGTGAAGCCACAGCAGCGATGAAAGAAGCCGAGAAGATCCCGAGACTGCGGCAGGGAAGCGAGGTGAGCGGCAAGTGGCGGCCGTACCGAGCGTGAGGGAGCAGCCGAGGGCGCTGTCTGACTGATAGACGACTTCTTTTGCCTGAAAGTGAGTGCTGATTGTTTCAAAGTGTTGCTGCTCAATGGCACTCCCTGCTGGTGAGCAGACACAAATGCTCAAGCAAAACAGCTGTGTGCTGGTGGACGCAGAGAGCATTAAAGTTCGAGACAAGAAAAAGAGGTGTCTTGTGCCTTCGTGGCAACATGATGCACTATAAAGTGAAGAGAGGAGCTTTGAGCGAAATGCTGCTTACCACCCGCTTACTGCAAAAGCACGCGAGCTCCTTCGAGCCAGAATTGAACCAGCGACTTAAGGATGACTTTGCTTTGTATTCCACTACAGTCCTCCGCTCTACCAGCTGAGCTATCGAAGGGAAGCGGCAAAGGTGCTTTTGTTTGCTGATAGTTTCCCGTGCGCATTTTGACGCTTCTGGCCTGGCGGAGTCACGTGCGCGTCATCGGTACCTGCTCGTGCCGCAGCGTTGGTGGGACTGTGAGCTGCCAGCTACTCTCCACAGCCTGGATAACGCGTCTGACTACAAATCAGAAGATTGTAGGTTTGACTCCTATCTGGCTCGGAGTTTTTTGCAAACAGCGCGTTATAAATGTAAACACCTTGCAAGATGCCCTACATGGCAGCGCTGCCTGGCCGCTTGCATGGCAAGTGCCTTCTCAGCGCAGCAGGCAGCACGTCAGTCTCCTAATGCGAAGATCCTGAGTTGAATCTTCGGAGAAGGCGTCAGTGCTGGCAAAGTCGTTTTTTGGGCTTCTCTCACCTTTGCTGGATGTGAAAAGCAAGAAATCTTGCTGACGACATGGCAGAAAAAGATTTGCTGTCCGTTTTTCCCGTCTGACAGGGGTTCAGTGACGCGAGAGCCCATTTCGTTCTGAATAATTGCTCTAAGCCAAAAGGAAAGTGGAGAATGCGGGCGTCGATCCCGCTACCTCTCACATGCTAAGCGAGCGCTCTACCATTTGAGCTAATTCCCCGCTCGCTGTGTGCATGGTGCTTTAGTTTGCTCCTCAGTAGCCTCTTCGCACTCGCCGCCACGCTGCTCCGCGACCGGCAGAGAAATCCTGCTTGAGGATCGGCCCACTCCTTGACTTCATTAAATACTTTGCTCCAATCGGCGTTGCCGAGCAGCAGTAGGACGTGAAGCCACAGCAGCGATGAAAGAAGCCGAGAAGATCCCGAGACTGCGGCAGGGAAGCGAGGTGAGCGGAAAGTGGCGGCCGTCCCGAGCGTGAGGGAGCAGCCGAGAGCGCTGTCTGACTGATAGACGACTTCTTTTGCCTGAAAGTGAGTGCTGAGTGTTTCAAAGTGTTGCTGCTCAATGGCACTCCCTGCTGGTGAGCAGACACAAATGCTCAAGCAAAACAGCTGTGTGCTGGTGGACGCAGAGAGCATTAAAGTTCGAGACAAGAAAAAGAGGTGTCTTGTGCCTTCGTGGCAACATGATGCACTATAAAGTGAAGAGAGGAGCTTTGAGCGAAATGCTGCTTACCACCCGCTTACTGCAAAAGCACGTGAGCTCCTTCGAGCCGGAATTGAACCAGCGACCTAAGGATGACTTTGCTTTGCATTCCACTACAGTCCTCCGCTCCACCAGCTGAGCTATCAAAGGGAAGCGGCACAGGTGCTTTTGTTTGCCGATAGTTTGCCGTGCGCATTTTGACGCTTCTGGCCTGGCGGAGTCACGTGCGCGTCATCGGTACCTGCTCGTGCCGCAGCGTTGGTGGGACTGTGAGCTGCCAGCTACTCTCCACAGCCTGGATAACGCGTCTGACTACAAATCAGAAGATTGTAGGTTTGACTCCTATCTGGCTCGGAGTTTTTTGCAAACAGCGCGTTATAAATGTAAACACCTTGCAAGATGCCCCACATGGCAGCGCTGCCTGGCCGCTTGCATGGCAAGTGCCTTCTCAGCGCAGCAGGCAGCACGTCAGTCTCCTAATGCGAAGATCCTGAGTTGAATCTTCGGAGAAGGCGTCAGTGCTGGCAAAGTCGTTTTTTGGGCTTCTCTCACCTTTGCTGGATGTGAAAAGCAAGAAATCTTGCTGACGACATGGCAGAAAAAGATTTGCTGTCCGTTTTTCCCGTCTGACAGGGGTTCAGTGACGCGAGAGCCCATTTCGTTCTGAATAATTGCTCTAAGCCAAAAGGAAAGTGGAGAATGCGGGCATCGATCCCGCTACCTCTCACATGCTAAGCGAGCGCTCTACCATTTGAGCTAATTCCCCGGTCGCTTTGTGCATGGTGCTTTAGTTTGCTCCTCAGTAGCCTCTTCGCACTCGCCGCCACGCTGCTCCGCGACCGGCAGAGAAATCCTGCTTGAGGATCGGCCCACTCCTTGACTTCATTAAATACTTTGCTCCAATCGGCGTTGCCGAGCAGCAGTAGGACGTGAAGCCACAGCAACGATGAAAGAAGCCGAGAAGACCCCGAGACTGCGGCAGGGAAGCGAGGTGAGCGGAAAGTGGCGGCCGTCCCGAGCGTGAGGGAGCAGCCGAGAGCGCTGTCTGACTGATAGACGACTTCTTTTGCCTGAAAGTGAGTGCTGAGTGTTTCAAAGTGTTGCTGCTCAATGGCACTCCCTGCTGGTGAGCAGACACAAATGCTCAAGCAAAACAGCTGTGTGCTGGTGGACGCAGAGAGCATTAAAGTTCGAGACAAGAAAAAGAGGTGTCTTGTGCCTTCGTGGCAACATGATGCACTATAAAGTGAAGAGAGGAGCTTTGAGCAAAATGCTGCTTACCACCCGCTTACTGCAAAAGCACGCGAGCTCCTTCGAGCCGGAATTGAACCATCGACCTAAAGATGACTTTGCTTTGTATTCCACTACAGTCCTCCGCTCTACCAGCTGAGCTATCGAAGGGAAGCGGCAAAGGTGCTTTTGTTTGCCGATAGTTTGCCGTGCGCATTTTGACGCTTCTGGCCTGGCGGAGTCACGTGCGCGTCATCGGTACCTGCTCGTGCCGCAGCGTTGGTGGGACTGTGAGCTGCCAGCTACTCTCCACAGCCTGGATAACGCGTCTGACTACAAATCAGAAGATTGTAGGTTTGACTCCTATCTGGCTCGGAGTTTTTTGCAAACAGCGCGTTATAAATGTAAACACCTTGCAAGATGCCCCACATGGCAGCGCTGCCTGGCCGCTTGCATGGCAAGTGCCTTCTCAGCGCAGCAGGCAGCACGTCAGTCTCCTAATGCGAAGATCCTGAGTTGAATCTTCGGAGAAGGCGTCAGTGCTGGCAAAGTCGTTTTTTGGGCTTCTCTCACCTTTGCTGGATGTGAAAAGCAAGAAATCTTGCTGACGACATGGCAGAAAAAGATTTGCTGTCCGTTTTTCCCGTCTGAAAGGGGTTCAGTGACGCGAGAGCCCATTTCGTTCTGAATAATTGCTCTAAGCCAAAAGGAAAGTGGAGAATGCGGGCATCGATCCCGCTACCTCTCACATGCTAAGCGAGCGCTCTACCATTTGAGCTAATTCCCCGGTCGCTTTGTGCATGGTGCTTTAGTTTGCTCCTCAGTAGCCTCTTCGCACTCGCCGCCACGCTGCTCCGCGACCGGCAGAGAAATCCTGCTTGAGGATCGGCCCACTCCTTGACTTCATTAAATACTTTGCTCCAATCGGCGTTGCCGAGCAGCAGTAGGACGTGAAGCCACAGCAACGATGAAAGAAGCCGAGAAGATCCCGAGACTGCGGCAGGGAAGCGAGGTGAGCGGAAAGTGGCGGCCGTCCCGAGCGTGAGGGAGCAGCCGAGAGCGCTGTCTGACTGATAGACGACTTCTTTTGCCTGAAAGTGAGTGCTGAGTGTTTCAAAGTGTTGCTGCTCAATGGCACTCCCTGCTGGTGAGCAGACACAAATGCTCAAGCAAAACAGCTGTGTGCTGGTGGACGCAGAGAGCATTAAAGTTCGAGACAAGAAAAAGAGGTGTCTTGTGCCTTCGTGGCAACATGATGCACTATAAAGTGAAGAGAGGAGCTTTGAGCGAAATGCTGCTTACCACCCGCTTACTGCAAAAGCACACGAGCTCCTTCGAGCCGGAATTGAACCAGCGACCTAAGAATGAATTTGCTTTGTATTCCACTACAGTCCTCCGCTCTACCAGCTGAGCTATCGAAGGGAAGCGGCAAAGGTGCTTTTGTTTGCCGATAGTTTGCCGTGCGCATTTTGACGCTTCTGGCCTGGCGGAGTCACGTGCGCGTCATCGGTACCTGCTCGTGCCGCAGCGTTGGTGGGACTGTGAGCTGCCAGCTACTCTCCACAGCCTGGATAACGCGTCTGACTACAAATCAGAAGATTGTAGGTTTGACTCCTATCTGGCTCGGAGTTTTTTGCAAACAGCGCGTTATAAATGTAAACACCTTGCAAGATGCCCCACATGGCAGCGCTGCCTGGCCGCTTGCATGGCAAGTGCCTTCTCAGCGCAGCAGGCAGCACGTCAGTCTCCTAATGCGAAGGTCCTGAGTTGAATCTTCGGAGAAGGCGTCAGTGCTGCCAAAGTCGTTTTTTGGGCTTCTCTCACCTTTGCTGGATGTGAAAAGCAAGAAATCTTGCTGACGACATGGCAGAAAAAGATTTGCTGTCCGTTTTTCCCGTCTGACAGGGGTTCAGTGACGCGAGAGCCCATTTCGTTCTGAATAATTGCTCTAAGCCAAAAGGAAAGTGGAGAATGCGGGCATCGATCCCGCTACCTCTCACATGCTAAGCGAGCGCTCTACCATTTGAGCTAATTCCCCGGTCGCTTTGTGCATGGTGCTTTAGTTTGCTCCTCAGTAGCCTCTTCGCACTCGCCGCCACGCTGCTCCGCGACCGGCAGAGAAATCCTGCTTGAGGATCGGCCCACTCCTTGACTTCATTAAATACTTTGCTCCAATCGGCGTTGCCGAGCAGCAGTAGGACGTGAAGCCACAGCAACGATGAAAGAAGCCGAGAAGATCCCGAGACTGCGGCAGGGAAGCGAGGTGAGCGGAAAGTGGCGGCCGTCCCGAGCGTGAGGGAGCAGCCGAGAGCGCTGTCTGACTGATAGACGACTTCTTTTGCCTGAAAGTGAGTGCTGAGTGTTTCAAAGTGTTGCTGCTCAATGGCACTCCCTGCTGGTGAGCAGACACAAATGCTCAAGCAAAACAGCTGTGTGCTGGTGGACGCAGAGAGCATTAAAGTTCGAGACAAGAAAAAGAGGTGTCTTGTGCCTTCGTGGCAACATGATGCACTATAAAGTGAAGAGAGGAGCTTTGAGCGAAATGCTGCTTACCACCCGCTTACTGCAAACGCACGCGAGCTCCTTCGAGCCGGAATTGAACCAGCGACCTAAGGATGACTTTGCTTTGTATTCCACTACAGTCCTACGCTCTACCAGCTGAGCTATCGAAGGGAAGCGGCAAAGGTGCTTTTGTTTGCCGATAGTTTGCCGTGCGCATTTTGACGCTTCTGGCCTGGCGGAGTCACGTGCGCGTCATCGGTACCTGCTCGTGCCGCAGCGTTGGTGGGACTGTGAGCTGCCAGCTACTCTCCACAGCCTGGATAACGCGTCTGACTACAAATCAGAAGATTGTAGGTTTGACTCCTATCTGGCTCGGAGTTTTTTGCAAACAGCGCGTTATAAATGTAAACACCTTGCAAGATGCCCCACATGGCAGCGCTGCCTGGCCGCTTGCATGGCAAGTGCCTTCTCAGCGCAGCAGGCAGCACGTCAGTCTCCTAATGCGAAGATCCTGAGTTGAATCTTCGGAGAAGGCGTCAGTGCTGGCAAAGTCGTTTTTTGGGCTTCTCTCACCTTTGCTGGATGTGAAAAGCAAGAAATCTTGCTGACGACATGGCAGAAAAAGATTTGCTGTCCGTTTTTCCCGTCTGAAAGGGGTTCAGTGACGCGAGAGCCCATTTCGTTCTGAATAATTGCTCTAAGCCAAAAAGAAAGTGGAGAATGCGGGCATCGATCCCGCTACCTCTCACATGCTAAGCGAGCGCTCTACCATTTGAGCTAATTCCCCGGTCGCTTTGTGCATGGGGCTTTAGTTTGCTCCTCAGTAGCCTCTTCGCACTCGCCGCCACGCTGCTCCGCGACCGGCAGAGAAATCCTGCTTGAGGATCGGCCCACTCCTTGACTTCATTAAATACTTTGCTCCAATCGGCGTTGCCGAGCAGCAGTAGGACGTGAAGCCACAGCAACGATGAAAGAAGCCGAGAAGATCCCGAGACTGCGGCAGGGAAGCGAGGTGAGCGGAAAGTGGCGGCCGTCCCGAGCGTGAGGGAGCAGCCGAGAGCGCTGTCTGACTGATAGACGACTTCTTTTGCCTGAAAGTGAGTGCTGAGTGTTTCAAAGTGTTGCTGCTCAATGGCACTCCCTGCTGGTGAGCAGACACAAATGCTCAAGCAAAACAGCTGTGTGCTGGTGGACGCAGAGAGCATTAAAGTTCGAGACAAGAAAAAGAGGTGTCTTGTGCCTTCGTGGCAACATGATGCACTATAAAGTGAAGAGAGGAGCTTTGAGCGAAATGCTGCTTACCACCCGCTTACTGCAAAAGCACGTGAGCTCCTTCGAGCCGGAATTGAACCAGCGACCTAAGGATGACTTTGCTTTGCATTCCACTACAGTCCTCCGCTCTACCAGCTGAGCTATCGAAGGGAAGCGGCAAAGGTGCTTTTGTTTGCCGATAGTTTGCCGTGCGCATTTTGACGCTTCTGGCCTGGCGGAGTCACGTGCGCGTCATCGGTACCTGCTCGTGCCGCAGCGTTGGTGGGACTGTGAGCTGCCAGCTACTCTCCACAGCCTGGATAACGCGTCTGACTACAAATCAGAAGATTGTAGGTTTGACTCCTATCTGGCTCGGAGTTTTTTGCAAACAGCGCGTTATAAATGTAAACACCTTGCAAGATGCCCCACATGGCAGCGCTGCCTGGCCGCTTGCATGGCAAGTGCCTTCTCAGCGCAGCAGGCAGCACGTCAGTCTCCTAATGCGAAGATCCTGAGTTGAATCTTCGGAGAAGGCGTCAGTGCTGGCAAAGTCGTTTTTTGGGCTTCTCTCACCTTTGCTGGATGTGAAAAGCAAGAAATCTTGCTGACGACATGGCAGAAAAAGATTTGCTGTCCGTTTTTCCCGTCTGACAGGGGTTCAGTGACGCGAGAGCCCATTTCGTTCTGAATAATTGCTCTAAGCCAAAAGGAAAGTGGAGAATGCGGGCATCGATCCCGCTACCTCTCACATGCTAAGCGAGCGCTCTACCATTTGAGCTAATTCCCCGGTCGCTTTGTGCATGGTGCTTTAGTTTGCTCCTCAGTAGCCTCTTCGCACTCGCCGCCACGCTGCTCCGCGACCGGCAGAGAAATCCTGCTTGAGGATCGGCCCACTCCTTGACTTCATTAAATACTTTGCTCCAATCGGCGTTGCCGAGCAGCAGTAGGACGTGAAGCCACAGCAACGATGAAAGAAGCCGAGAAGACCCCGAGACTGCGGCAGGGAAGCGAGGTGAGCGGAAAGTGGCGGCCGTCCCGAGCGTGAGGGAGCAGCCGAGAGCGCTGTCTGACTGATAGACGACTTCTTTTGCCTGAAAGTGAGTGCTGAGTGTTTCAAAGTGTTGCTGCTCAATGGCACTCCCTGCTGGTGAGCAGACACAAATGCTCAAGCAAAACAGCTGTGTGCTGGTGGACGCAGAGAGCATTAAAGTTCGAGACAAGAAAAAGAGGTGTCTTGTGCCTTCGTGGCAACATGATGCACTATAAAGTGAAGAGAGGAGCTTTGAGCGAAATGCTGCTTACCACCCGCTTACTGCAAAAGCACGTGAGCTCCTTCGAGCCGGAATTGAACCAGCGACCTAAGGATGACTTTGCTTTGCATTCCACTACAGTCCTCCGCTCTACCAGCTGAGCTATCGAAGGGAAGCGGCAAAGGTGCTTTTGTTTGCCGATAGTTTGCCGTGCGCATTTTGACGCTTCTGGCCTGGCGGAGTCACGTGCGCGTCATCGGTACCTGCTCGTGCCGCAGCGTTGGTGGGACTGTGAGCTGCCAGCTACTCTCCACAGCCTGGATAACGCGTCTGACTACAAATCAGAAGATTGTAGGTTTGACTCCTATCTGGCTCGGAGTTTTTTGCAAACAGCGCGTTATAAATGTAAACACCTTGCAAGATGCCCCACATGGCAGCGCTGCCTGGCCGCTTGCATGGCAAGTGCCTTCTCAGCGCAGCAGGCAGCACGTCAGTCTCCTAATGCGAAGATCCTGAGTTGAATCTTCGGAGAAGGCGTCAGTGCTGGCAAAGTCGTTTTTTGGGCTTCTCTCACCTTTGCTGGATGTGAAAAGCAAGAAATCTTGCTGACGACATGGCAGAAAAAGATTTGCTGTCCGTTTTTCCCGTCTGACAGGGGTTCAGTGACGCGAGAGCCCATTTCGTTCTGAATAATTGCTCTAAGCCAAAAGGAAAGTGGAGAATGCGGGCATCGATCCCGCTACCTCTCACATGCTAAGCGAGCGCTCTACCATTTGAGCTAATTCCCCGGTCGCTTTGTGCATGGTGCTTTAGTTTGCTCCTCAGTAGCCTCTTCGCACTCGCCGCCACGCTGCTCCGCGACCGGCAGAGAAATCCTGCTTGAGGATCGGCCCACTCCTTGACTTCATTAAATACTTTGCTCCAATCGGCGTTGCCGAGCAGCAGTAGGACGTGAAGCCACAGCAACGATGAAAGAAGCCGAGAAGACCCCGAGACTGCGGCAGGGAAGCGAGGTGAGCGGAAAGTGGCGGCCGTCCCGAGCGTGAGGGAGCAGCCGAGAGCGCTGTCTGACTGATAGACGACTTCTTTTGCCTGAAAGTGAGTGCTGAGTGTTTCAAAGTGTTGCTGCTCAATGGCACTCCCTGCTGGTGAGCAGACACAAATGCTCAAGCAAAACAGCTGTGTGCTGGTGGACGCAGAGAGCATTAAAGTTCGAGACAAGAAAAAGAGGTGTCTTGTGCCTTCGTGGCAACATGATGCACTATAAAGTGAAGAGAGGAGCTTTGAGCAAAATGCTGCTTACCACCCGCTTACTGCAAAAGCACGCGAGCTCCTTCGAGCCGGAATTGAACCATCGACCTAAAGATGACTTTGCTTTGTATTCCACTAACAGTCCTCCGCTCTACCAGCTGAGCTATCGAAGGGAAGCGGCAAAGGTGCTTTTGTTTGCCGATAGTTTGCCGTGCGCATTTTGACGCTTCTGGCCTGGCGGAGTCACGTGCGCGTCATCGGTACCTGCTCGTGCCGCAGCGTTGGTGGGACTGTGAGCTGCCAGCTACTCTCCACAGCCTGGATAACGCGTCTGACTACAAATCAGAAGATTGTAGGTTTGACTCCTATCTGGCTCGGAGTTTTTTGCAAACAGCGCGTTATAAATGTAAACACCTTGCAAGATGCCCCACATGGCAGCGCTGCCTGGCCGCTTGCATGGCAAGTGCCTTCTCAGCGCAGCAGGCAGCACGTCAGTCTCCTAATGCGAAGATCCTGAGTTGAATCTTCGGAGAAGGCGTCAGTGCTGGCAAAGTCGTTTTTTGGGCTTCTCTCACCTTTGCTGGATGTGAAAAGCAAGAAATCTTGCTGACGACATGGCAGAAAAAGATTTGCTGTCCGTTTTTCCCGTCTGACAGGGGTTCAGTGACGCGAGATCCCATTTCGTTCTGAATAATTGCTCTAAGCCAAAAGGAAAGTGGAGAATGCGGGCATCGATCCCGCTACCTCTCACATGCTAAGCGAGCGCTCTACCATTTGAGCTAATTCCCCGGTCGCTTTGTACATGCTGCTTTAGTTTGCTCCTCAGTAGCCTCTTCGCACTCGCCGCCACGCTGCTCCGCGACCGGCAGAGAAATCCTGCTTGAGGATCGGCCCACTCCTTGACTTCATTAAATACTTTGCTCCAATCGGCGTTGCCGAGCAGCAGTAGGACGTGAAGCCACAGCAACGATGAAAGAAGCCGAGAAGATCCCGAGACTGCGGCAGGGAAGCGAGGTGAGCGGAAAGTGGCGGCCGTCCCGAGCGTGAGGGAGCAGCCGAGAGCGCTGTCTGACTGATAGACGACTTCTTTTGCCTGAAAGTGAGTGCTGAGTGTTTCAAAATGTTGCTGCTCAATGGCACTCCCTGCTGGTGAGCAGACAGAAATGCTCAAGCAAAACAGCTGTGTGCTGGTGGACGCAGAGAGCATTAAAGTTCGAGACAAGAAAAAGAGGTGTCTTGTGCCTTCGTGGCAACATGATGCACTATAAAGTGAAGAGAGGAGCTTTGAGCGAAATGCTGCTTACCACCCGCTTACTGCAAAAGCACGCGAGCTCCTTCGAGCCGGAATTGAACCAGCGACCTAAAGATGACTTTGCTTTGTATTCCACTACAGTCCTCCGCTCTACCAGCTGAGCTATTGAAGGCAAGCAGCAAAGGCGCTTTTGTTTGCCGATAGTTTGCCGTGCGCATTTTGACGCTTCTGGCCTGGCGGAGTCACGTGCGCGTCATCGGTACCTGCTCGTGCCGCAGCGTTGGTGGGACTGTGAGCTGCCAGCTACTCTCCACAGCCTGGATAACGCGTCTGACTACAAATCAGAAGATTGTAGGTTTGACTCCTATCTGGCTCGGAGTTTTTTGCAAACAGCGCGTTATAAATGTAAACACCTTGCAAGATGCCCCACATGGCAGCGCTGCCTGGCCGCTTGCATGGCAAGTGCCTTCTCAGCGCAGCAGGCAGCACGTCAGTCTCCTAATGCGAAGATCCTGAGTTGAATCTTCGGAGAAGGCGTCAGTGCTGGCAAAGTCGTTTTTTGGGCTTCTCTCACCTTTGCTGGATGTGAAAAGCAAGAAATCTTGCTGACGACATGGCAGAAAAAGATTTGCTGTCCGTTTTTCCCGTCTGAAAGGGGTTCAGTGACGCGAGAGCCCATTTCGTTCTGAATAATTGCTCTAAGCCAAAAGGAAAGTGGAGAATGCGGGCATCGATCCCGCTACCTCTCACATGCTAAGCGAGCGCTCTACCATTTGAGCTAATTCCCCGGTCGCTTTGTGCATGGTGCTTTAGTTTGCTCCTCAGTAGCCTCTTCGCACTCGCCGCCACGCTGCTCCGCGACCGGCAGAGAAATCCTGCTTGAGGATGGGCCCACTCCTTGACTTCATTAAATACTTTGCTCCAATCGGCGTTGCCGAGCAGCAGTAGGACGTGAAGCCACAGCAACGATGAAAGAAGCCGAGAAGATCCCGAGACTGCGGCAGGGAAGCGAGGTGAGCGGAAAGTGGCGGCCGTCCCGAGCGTGAGGGAGCAGCCGAGAGCGCTGTCTGACTGATAGACGACTTCTTTTGCCTGAAAGTGAGTGCTGAGTGTTTCAAAGTGTTGCTGCTCAATGGCACTCCCTGCTGGTGAGCAGACACAAATGCTCAAGCAAAACAGCTGTGTGCTGGTGGACGCAGAGAGCATTAAAGTTCGAGACAAGAAAAAGAGGTGTCTTGTGCCTTCGTGGCAACATGATGCACTATAAAGTGAAGAGAGGAGCTTTGAGCGAAATGCTGCTTACCACCCGCTTACTGCAAAAGCACACGAGCTCCTTCGAGCCGGAATTGAACCAGCGACCTAAGAATGAATTTGCTTTGTATTCCACTACAGTCCTCCGCTCTACCAGCTGAGCTATCGAAGGGAAGCGGCAAAGGTGCTTTTGTTTGCCGATAGTTTGCCGTGCGCATTTTGACGCTTCTGGCCTGGCGGAGTCACGTGCGCGTCATCGGTACCTGCTCGTGCCGCAGCGTTGGTGGGACTGTGAGCTGCCAGCTACTCTCCACAGCCTGGATAACGCGTCTGACTACAAATCAGAAGATTGTAGGTTTGACTCCTATCTGGCTCGGAGTTTTTTGCAAACAGCGCGTTATAAATGTAAACACCTTGCAAGATGCCCCACATGGCAGCGCTGCCTGGCCGCTTGCATGGCAAGTGCCTTCTCAGCGCAGCAGGCAGCACGTCAGTCTCCTAATGCGAAGGTCCTGAGTTGAATCTTCGGAGAAGGCGTCAGTGCTGCCAAAGTCGTTTTTTGGGCTTCTCTCACCTTTGCTGGATGTGAAAAGCAAGAAATCTTGCTGACGACATGGCAGAAAAAGATTTGCTGTCCGTTTTTCCCGTCTGACAGGGGTTCAGTGACGCGAGAGCCCATTTCGTTCTGAATAATTGCTCTAAGCCAAAAGGAAAGTGGAGAATGCGGGCATCGATCCCGCTACCTCTCACATGCTAAGCGAGCGCTCTACCATTTGAGCTAATTCCCCGGTCGCTTTGTGCATGGTGCTTTAGTTTGCTCCTCAGTAGCCTCTTCGCACTCGCCGCCACGCTGCTCCGCGACCGGCAGAGAAATCCTGCTTGAGGATCGGCCCACTCCTTGACTTCATTAAATACTTTGCTCCAATCGGCGTTGCCGAGCAGCAGTAGGACGTGAAGCCACAGCAACGATGAAAGAAGCCGAGAAGATCCCGAGACTGCGGCAGGGAAGCGAGGTGAGCGGAAAGTGGCGGCCGTCCCGAGCGTGAGGGAGCAGCCGAGAGCGCTGTCTGACTGATAGACGACTTCTTTTGCCTGAAAGTGAGTGCTGAGTGTTTCAAAGTGTTGCTGCTCAATGGCACTCCCTGCTGGTGAGCAGACACAAATGCTCAAGCAAAACAGCTGTGTGCTGGTGGACGCAGAGAGCATTAAAGTTCGAGACAAGAAAAAGAGGTGTCTTGTGCCTTCGTGGCAACATGATGCACTATAAAGTGAAGAGAGGAGCTTTGAGCGAAATGCTGCTTACCACCCGCTTACTGCAAACGCACGCGAGCTCCTTCGAGCCGGAATTGAACCAGCGACCTAAGGATGACTTTGCTTTGTATTCCACTACAGTCCTACGCTCTACCAGCTGAGCTATCGAAGGGAAGCGGCAAAGGTGCTTTTGTTTGCCGATAGTTTGCCGTGCGCATTTTGACGCTTCTGGCCTGGCGGAGTCACGTGCGCGTCATCGGTACCTGCTCGTGCCGCAGCGTTGGTGGGACTGTGAGCTGCCAGCTACTCTCCACAGCCTGGATAACGCGTCTGACTACAAATCAGAAGATTGTAGGTTTGACTCCTATCTGGCTCGGAGTTTTTTGCAAACAGCGCGTTATAAATGTAAACACCTTGCAAGATGCCCCACATGGCAGCGCTGCCTGGCCGCTTGCATGGCAAGTGCCTTCTCAGCGCAGCAGGCAGCACGTCAGTCTCCTAATGCGAAGATCCTGAGTTGAATCTTCGGAGAAGGCGTCAGTGCTGGCAAAGTCGTTTTTTGGGCTTCTCTCACCTTTGCTGGATGTGAAAAGCAAGAAATCTTGCTGACGACATGGCAGAAAAAGATTTGCTGTCCGTTTTTCCCGTCTGAAAGGGGTTCAGTGACGCGAGAGCCCATTTCGTTCTGAATAATTGCTCTAAGCCAAAAAGAAAGTGGAGAATGCGGGCATCGATCCCGCTACCTCTCACATGCTAAGCGAGCGCTCTACCATTTGAGCTAATTCCCCGGTCGCTTTGTGCATGGGGCTTTAGTTTGCTCCTCAGTAGCCTCTTCGCACTCGCCGCCACGCTGCTCCGCGACCGGCAGAGAAATCCTGCTTGAGGATCGGCCCACTCCTTGACTTCATTAAATACTTTGCTCCAATCGGCGTTGCCGAGCAGCAGTAGGACGTGAAGCCACAGCAACGATGAAAGAAGCCGAGAAGATCCCGAGACTGCGGCAGGGAAGCGAGGTGAGCGGAAAGTGGCGGCCGTCCCGAGCGTGAGGGAGCAGCCGAGAGCGCTGTCTGACTGATAGACGACTTCTTTTGCCTGAAAGTGAGTGCTGAGTGTTTCAAAGTGTTGCTGCTCAATGGCACTCCCTGCTGGTGAGCAGACACAAATGCTCAAGCAAAACAGCTGTGTGCTGGTGGACGCAGAGAGCATTAAAGTTCGAGACAAGAAAAAGAGGTGTCTTGTGCCTTCGTGGCAACATGATACACGATAAAGTGAAGAGAGGAGCTTTGAGCGAAATGCTGCTTACCACCCGCTTACTGCAAAATCACGCGAGCTCCTTCGAGCCGGAATTGAACCAGCGACCTAAGGATGACTTTGCTTTGTATTCCACTACAGTCCTCCGCTCTACCAGCTGAGCTATCGAAGGGAAGCGGCAAAGGTGCTTTTGTTTGCCGATAGTTTGCCGTGCGCATTTTGACGCTTCTGGCCTGGCGGAGTCACGTGCGCGTCATCGGTACCTGCTCGTGCCGCAGCGTTGGTGGGACTGTGAGCTGCCAGCTACTCTCCACAGCCTGGATAACGCGTCTGACTACAAATCAGATGATTGTAGGTTTGACTCCTATCTGGCTCGGAGTTTTTTGCAAACAGCGCGTTATAAATGTAAACACCTTGCAAGATGCCCCACATGGCAGCGCTGCCTGGCCGCTTGCATGGCAAGTGCCTTCTCAGCGCAGCAGGCAGCACGTCAGCCTCCTAATGCGAAGATCCTGAGTTGAATCTTCGGAGAAGGCGTCAGTGCTGGCAAAGTCGTTTTTTGGGCTTCTCTCACCTTTGCTGGATGTGAAAAGCAAGAAATCTTGCTGACGACATGGCAGAAAAAGATTTGCTGTCCGTTTTTCCCGTCTGACAGGGGTTCAGTGACGCGAGATCCCATTTCGTTCTGAATAATTGCTCTAAGCCAAAAGGAAAGTGGAGAATGCGGGCATCGATCCCGCTACCTCTCACATGCTAAGCGAGCGCTCTACCATTTGAGCTAATTCCCCGGTCGCTTTGTACATGCTGCTTTAGTTTGCTCCTCAGTAGCCTCTTCGCACTCGCCGCCACGCTGCTCCGCGACCGGCAGAGAAATCCTGCTTGAGGATCGGCCCACTCCTTGACTTCATTAAATACTTTGCTCCAATCGGCGTTGCTGAGCAGCAGTAGGACGTGAAGCCACAGCAACGATGAAAGAAGCCGAGAAGATCCCGAGACTGCGGCAGGGAAGCGAGGTGAGCGGAAAGTGGCGGCCGTCCCGAGCGTGAGGGAGCAGCCGAGAGCGCTGTCTGACTGATAGACGACTTCTTTTGCCTGAAAGTGAGTGCTGAGTGTTTCAAAATGTTGCTGCTCAATGGCACTCCCTGCTGGTGAGCAGACAGAAATGCTCAAGCAAAACAGCTGTGTGCTGGTGGACGCAGAGAGCATTAAAGTTCGAGACAAGAAAAAGAGGTGTCTTGTGCCTTCGTGGCAACATGATGCACTATAAAGTGAAGAGAGGAGCTTTGAGCGAAATGCTGCTTACCACCCGCTTACTGCAAAAGCACGCGAGCTCCTTCGAGCCGGAATTGAACCAGCGACCTAAAGATGACTTTGCTTTGTATTCCACTACAGTCCTCCGCTCTACCAGCTGAGCTATTGAAGGCAAGCAGCAAAGGCGCTTTTGTTTGCCGATAGTTTGCCGTGCGCATTTTGACGCTTCTGGCCTGGCGGAGTCACGTGCGCGTCATCGGTACCTGCTCGTGCCGCAGCGTTGGTGGGACTGTGAGCTGCCAGCTACTCTCCACAGCCTGGATAACGCGTCTGACTACAAATCAGAAGATTGTAGGTTTGACTCCTATCTGGCTCGGAGTTTTTTGCAAACAGCGCGTTATAAATGTAAACACCTTGCAAGATGCCCCACATGGCAGCGCTGCCTGGCCGCTTGCATGGCAAGTGCCTTCTCAGCGCAGCAGGCAGCACGTCAGCCTCCTAATGCGAAGATCCTGAGTTGAATCTTCGGAGAAGGCGTCAGTGCTGGCAAAGTCGTTTTTTGGGCTTCTCTCACCTTTGCTGGATGTGAAAAGCAAGAAATCTTGCTGACGACATGGCAGAAAAAGATTTGCTGTCCGTTTTTCCCGTCTGACAGGGGTTCAGTGACGCGAGAGCCCATTTCGTTCTGAATAATTGCTCTAAGCCAAAAGGAAAGTGGAGAATGCGGGCATCGATCCCGCTACCTCTCATATGCTAAGCGAGCGCTCTACCATTTGAGCTAATTCCCCGGTCGCTTTGTGCATGGTGCTTTAGTTTGCTCCTCAGTAGCCTCTTCGCACTCGCCGCCACGCTGCTCCGCGACCGGCAGAGAAATCCTGCTTGAGGATGGGCCCACTCCTTGACTTCATTAAATACTTTGCTCCAATCGGCGTTGCCGAGCAGCAGTAGGACGTGAAGCCACAGCAACGATGAAAGAAGCCGAGAAGATCCCGAGACTGCGGCAGGGAAGCGAGGTGAGCGGAAAGTGGCGGCCGTCCCGAGCGTGAGGGAGCAGCCGAGAGCGCTGTCTGACTGATAGACGACTTCTTTTGCCTGAAAGTGAGTGCTGAGTGTTTCAAAGTGTTGCTGCTCAATGGCACTCCCTGCTGGTGAGCAGACACAAATGCTCAAGCAAAACAGCTGTGTGCTGGTGGACGCAGAGAGCATTAAAGTTCGAGACAAGAAAAAGAGGTGTCTTGTGCCTTCGTGGCAACATGATGCACTATAAAGTGAAGAGAGGAGCTTTGAGCGAAATGCTGCTTACCACCCGCTTACTGCAAAAGCACGCGAGCTCCTTCGAGCCGGAATTGAACCAGCGACCTAAGGATGACTTTGCTTTGTATTCCACTACAGTCCTCCGCTCTACCAGCTGAGCTATCGAAGGGAAGCGGCAAAGGTGCTTTTGTTTGCCGATAGTTTGCCGTGCGCATTTTGACGCTTCTGGCCTGGCGGAGTCACGTGCGCGTCATCGGTACCTGCTCGTGCCGCAGCGTTGGTGGGACTTAGAGCTGCCAGCTACTCTCCACAGCCTGGATAACGCGTCTGACTACAAATCAGAAGATTGTAGGTTTGACTCCTATCTGGCTCGGAGTTTTTTGCAAACAGCGCGTTATAAATGTAAACACCTTGCAAGATGCCCCACATGGCAGCGCTGCCTGGCCGCTTGCATGGCAAGTGCCTTCTCAGCGCAGCAGGCAGCACGTCAGTCTCCTAATGCGAAGATCCTGAGTTGAATCTTCGGAGAAGGCGTCAGTGCTGGCAAAGTCGTTTTTTGGGCTTCTCTCACCTTTGCTGGATGTGAAAAGCAAGAAATCTTGCTGACGACATGGCAGAAAAAGATTTGCTGTCCGTTTTTCCCGTCTGAAAGGGGTTCAGTGACGCGAGAGCCCATTTCGTTCTGAATAATTGCTCTAAGCCAAAAGGAAAGTGGAGAATGCGGGCATCGATCCCGCTACCTCTCACATGCTAAGCGAGCGCTCTACCATTTGAGCTAATTCCCCGGTCGCTTTGTGCATGGTGCTTTAGTTTGCTCCTCAGTAGCCTCTTCGCACTCGCCGCCACGCTGCTCCGCGACCGGCAGAGAAATCCTGCTTGAGGATGGGCCCACTCCTTGACTTCATTAAATACTTTGCTCCAATCGGCGTTGCCGAGCAGCAGTAGGACGTGAAGCCACAGCAACGATGAAAGAAGCCGAGAAGATCCCGAGACTGCGGCAGGGAAGCGAGGTGAGCGGAAAGTGGCGGCCGTCCCGAGCGTGAGGGAGCAGCCGAGAGCGCTGTCTGACTGATAGACGACTTCTTTTGCCTGAAAGTGAGTGCTGAGTGTTTCAAAGTGTTGCTGCTCAATGGCACTCCCTGCTGGTGAGCAGACACAAATGCTCAAGCAAAACAGCTGTGTGCTGGTGGACGCAGAGAGCATTAAAGTTCGAGACAAGAAAAAGAGGTGTCTTGTGCCTTCGTGGCAACATGATGCACTATAAAGTGAAGAGAGGAGCTTTGAGCGAAATGCTGCTTACCACCCGCTTACTGCAAAAGCACGCGAGCTCCTTCGAGCCGGAATTGAACCAGCGACCTAAGGATGACTTTGCTTTGTATTCCACTACAGTCCTCCGCTCTACCAGCTGAGCTATCGAAGGGAAGCGGCAAAGGTGCTTTTGTTTGCCGATAGTTTGCCGTGCGCATTTTGACGCTTCTGGCCTGGCGGAGTCACGTGCGCGTCATCGGTACCTGCTCGTGCCGCAGCGTTGGTGGGACTGTGAGCTGCCAGCTACTCTCCACAGCCTGGATAACGCGTCTGACTACAAATCAGAAGATTGTAGGTTTGACTCCTATCTGGCTCGGAGTTTTTTGCAAACAGCGCGTTATAAATGTAAACACCTTGCAAGATGCCCCACATGGCAGCGCTGCCTGGCCGCTTGCATGGCAAGTGCCTTCTCAGCGCAGCAGGCAGCACGTCAGTCTCCTAATGCGAAGGTCCTGAGTTGAATCTTCGGAGAAGGCGTCAGTGCTGGCAAAGTCGTTTTTTGGGCTTCTCTCACCTTTGCTGGATGTGAAAAGCAAGAAATCTTGCTGACGACATGGCAGAAAAAGATTTGCTGTCCGTTTTTCCCGTCTGACAGGGGTTCAGTGACGCGAGAGCCCATTTCGTTCTGAATAATTGCTCTAAGCCAAAAGGAAAGTGGAGAATGCGGGCATCGATCCCGCTACCTCTCACATGCTAAGCGAGCGCTCTACCATTTGAGCTAATTCCCCGGTCGCTTTGTGCATGGTGCTTTAGTTTGCTCCTCAGTAGCCTCTTCGCACTCGCCGCCACGCTGCTCCGCGACCGGCAGAGAAATCCTGCTTGAGGATCGGCCCACTCCTTGACTTCATTAAATACTTTGCTCCAATCGGCGTTGCCGAGCAGCAGTAGGACGTGAAGCCACAGCAACGATGAAAGAAGCCGAGAAGATCCCGAGACTGCGGCAGGGAAGCGAGGTGAGCGGAAAGTGGCGGCCGTCCCGAGCGTGAGGGAGCAGCCGAGAGCGCTGTCTGACTGATAGACGACTTCTTTTGCCTGAAAGTGAGTGCTGAGTGTTTCAAAGTGTTGCTGCTCAATGGCACTCCCTGCTGGTGAGCAGACACAAATGCTCAAGCAAAACAGCTGTGTGCTGGTGGACGCAGAGAGCATTAAAGTTCGAGACAAGAAAAAGAGGTGTCTTGTGCCTTCGTGGCAACATGATGCATTATAAAGTGAAGAGAGGAGCTTTGAGCGAAATGCTGCTTACCACCCGCTTACTGCAAACGCACACGAGCTCCTTCGAGCCGGAATTGAACCAGCGACCTAAGGATGACTTTGCTTTGTATTCCACTACAGTCCTCCGCTCTACCAGCTGAGCTATCGAAGGGAAGCGGCAAAGGTGCTTTTGTTTGCCGATAGTTTGCCGTGCGCATTTTGACGCTTCTGGCCTGGCGGAGTCACGTGCGCGTCATCGGTACCTGCTCGTGCCGCAGCGTTGGTGGGACTGTGAGCTGCCAGCTACTCTCCACAGCCTGGATAACGCGTCTGACTACAAATCAGAAGATTGTAGGTTTGACTCCTATCTGGCTCGGAGTTTTTTGCAAACAGCGCGTTATAAATGTAAACACCTTGCAAGATGCCCCACATGGCAGCGCTGCCTGGCCGCTTGCATGGCAAGTGCCTTCTCAGCGCAGCAGGCAGCACGTCAGTCTCCTAATGCGAAGATCCTGAGTTGAATCTTCGGAGAAGGCGTCAGTGCTGGCAGTCGTTTTTTGGGCTTCTCTCACCTTTGCTGGATGTGAAAAGCAAGAAATCTTGCTGACGACATGGCAGAAAAAGATTTGCTGTCCGTTTTTCCCGTCTGACAGGGGTTCAGTGACGCGAGAGCCCATTTCGTTCTGAATAATTGCTCTAAGCCAAAAGGAAAGTGGAGAATGCGGGCATCGATCCCTCTACCTCTCACATGCTAAGCGAGCGCTCTACCATTTGAGCTAATTCCCCGGTCGCTTTGTGCATGGGGCTTTAGTTTGCTCCTCAGTAGCCTCTTCGCACTCGCCGCCACGCTGCTCCGCGACCGGCAGAGAAATCCTGCTTGAGGATCGGCCCACTCCTTGACTTCATTAAATACTTTGCTCCAATCGGCGTTGCCGAGCAGCAGTAGGACGTGAAGCCACAGCAACGATGAAAGAAGCCGAGAAGATCCCGAGACTGCGGCAGGGAAGCGAGGTGAGCGGAAAGTGGCGGCCGTCCCGAGCGTGAGGGAGCAGCCGAGAGCGCTGTCTGACTGATAGACGACTTCTTTTGCCTGAAAGTGAGTGCTGAGTGTTTCAAAGTGTTGCTGCTCAATGGCACTCCCTGCTGGTGAGCAGACACAAATGCTCAAGCAAAACAGCTGTGTGCTGGTGGACGCAGAGAGCATTAAAGTTCGAGACAAGAAAAAGAGGTGTCTTGTGCCTTCGTGGCAACATGATGCACTATAAAGTGAAGAGAGGAGCTTTGAGCGAAATGCTGCTTACCACCCGCTTACTGCAAAAGCACGCGAGCTCCTTCGAGCCGGAATTGAACCAGCGACCTAAAGATGACTTTGCTTTGTATTCCACTACAGTCCTCCGCTCTACCAGCTGAGCTATTGAAGGCAAGCAGCAAAGGTGCTTTTGTTTGCCGATAGTTTGCCGTGCGCATTTTGACGCTTCTGGCCTGGCGGAGTCACGTGCGCGTCATCGGTACCTGCTCGTGCCGCAGCGTTGGTGGGACTGTGAGCTGCCAGCTACTCTCCACAGCCTGGATAACGCGTCTGACTACAAATCAGAAGATTGTAGGTTTGACTCCTATCTGGCTCGGAGTTTTTTGCAAACAGCGCGTTATAAATGTAAACACCTTGCAAGATGCCCCACATGGCAGCGCTGCCTGGCCGCTTGCATGGCAAGTGCCTTCTCAGCGCAGCAGGCAGCACGTCAGCCTCCTAATGCGAAGATCCTGAGTTGAATCTTCGGAGAAGGCGTCAGTGCTGGCAAAGTCGTTTTTTGGGCTTCTCTCACCTTTGCTGGATGTGAAAAGCAAGAAATCTTGCTGACGACATGGCAGAAAAAGATTTGCTGTCCGTTTTTCCCGTCTGACAGGGGTTCAGTGACGCGAGAGCCCATTTCGTTCTGAATAATTGCTCTAAGCCAAAAGGAAAGTGGAGAATGCGGGCATCGATCCCGCTACCTCTCATATGCTAAGCGAGCGCTCTACCATTTGAGCTAATTCCCCGGTCGCTTTGTGCATGGTGCTTTAGTTTGCTCCTCAGTAGCCTCTTCGCACTCGCCGCCACGCTGCTCCGCGACCGGCAGAGAAATCCTGCTTGAGGATGGGCCCACTCCTTGACTTCATTAAATACTTTGCTCCAATCGGCGTTGCCGAGCAGCAGTAGGACGTGAAGCCACAGCAACGATGAAAGAAGCCGAGAAGATCCCGAGACTGCGGCAGGGAAGCGAGGTGAGCGGAAAGTGGCGGCCGTCCCGAGCGTGAGGGAGCAGCCGAGAGCGCTGTCTGACTGATAGACGACTTCTTTTGCCTGAAAGTGAGTGCTGAGTGTTTCAAAGTGTTGCTGCTCAATGGCACTCCCTGCTGGTGAGCAGACACAAATGCTCAAGCAAAACAGCTGTGTGCTGGTGGACGCAGAGAGCATTAAAGTTCGAGACAAGAAAAAGAGGTGTCTTGTGCCTTCGTGGCAACATGATGCACTATAAAGTGAAGAGAGGAGCTTTGAGCGAAATGCTGCTTACCACCCGCTTACTGCAAAAGCACGCGAGCTCCTTCGAGCCGGAATTGAACCAGCGACCTAAGAATGACTTTGCTTTGTATTCCACTACAGTCCTCCGCTCTACCAGCTGAGCTATCGAAGGGAAGCGGCAAAGGTGCTTTTGTTTGCCGATAGTTTGCCGTGCGCATTTTGACGCTTCTGGCCTGGCGGAGTCACGTGCGCGTCATCGGTACCTGCTCGTGCCGCAGCGTTGGTGGGACTGTGAGCTGCCAGCTACTCTCCACAGCCTGGATAACGCGTCTGACTACAAATCAGAAGATTGTAGGTTTGACTCCTATCTGGCTCGGAGTTTTTTGCAAACAGCGCGTTATAAATGTAAACACCTTGCAAGATGCCCCACATGGCAGCGCTGCCTGGCCGCTTGCATGGCAAGTGCCTTCTCAGCGCAGCAGGCAGCACGTCAGCCTCCTAATGCGAAGATCCTGAGTTGAATCTTCGGAGAAGGCGTCAGTGCTGGCAAAGTCGTTTTTTGGGCTTCTCTCACCTTTGCTGGATGTGAAAAGCAAGAAATCTTGCTGACGACATGGCAGAAAAAGATTTGCTGTCCGTTTTTCCCGTCTGACAGGGGTTCAGTGACGCGAGATCCCATTTCGTTCTGAATAATTGCTCTAAGCCAAAAGGAAAGTGGAGAATGCGGGCATCGATCCCGCTACCTCTCACATGCTAAGCGAGCGCTCTACCATTTGAGCTAATTCCCCGGTCGCTTTGTACATGGTGCTTTAGTTTGCTCCTCAGTAGCCTCTTCGCACTCGCCGCCACGCTGCTCCGCGACCGGCAGAGAAATCCTGCTTGAGGATCGGCCCACTCCTTGACTTCATTAAATACTTTGCTCCAATCGGCGTTGCCGAGCAGCAGTAGGACGTGAAGCCACAGCAACGATGAAAGAAGCCGAGAAGATCCCGAGACTGCGGCAGGGAAGCGAGGTGAGCGGAAAGTGGCGGCCGTCCCGAGCGTGAGGGAGCAGCCGAGAGCGCTGTCTGACTGATAGACGACTTCTTTTGCCTGAAAGTGAGTGCTGAGTGTTTCAAAGTGTTGCTGCTCAATGGCACTCCCTGCTGGTGAGCAGACACAAATGCTCAAGCAAAACAGCTGTGTGCTGGTGGACGCAGAGAGCATTAAAGTTCGAGACAAGAAAAAGAGGTGTCTTGTGCCTTCGTGGCAACATGATGCACTATAAAGTGAAGAGAGGAGCTTTGAGCGAAATGCTGCTTACCACCCGCTTACTGCAAAAGCACGCGAGCTCCTTCGAGCCGGAATTGAACCAGCGATCTAAAGATGACTTTGCTTTGTATTCCACTACAGTCCTCCGCTCTACCAGCTGAGCTATTGAAGGCAAGCAGCAAAGGTGCTTTTGTTTGCCGATAGTTTGCCGTGCGCATTTTGACGCTTCTGGCCTGGCGGAGTCACGTGCGCGTCATCGGTACCTGCTCGTGCCGCAGCGTTGGTGGGACTGTGAGCTGCCAGCTACTCTCCACAGCCTGGATAACGCGTCTGACTACAAATCAGAAGATTGTAGGTTTGACTCCTATCTGGCTCGGAGTTTTTTGCAAACAGCGCGTTATAAATGTAAACACCTTGCAAGATGCCCCACATGGCAGCGCTGCCTGGCCGCTTGCATGGCAAGTGCCTTCTCAGCGCAGCAGGCAGCACGTCAGCCTCCTAATGCGAAGATCCTGAGTTGAATCTTCGGAGAAGGCGTCAGTGCTGGCAAAGTCGTTTTTTGGGCTTCTCTCACCTTTGCTGGATGTGAAAAGCAAGAAATCTTGCTGACGACATGGCAGAAAAAGATTTGCTGTCCGTTTTTCCCGTCTGACAGGGGTTCAGTGACGCGAGAGCCCATTTCGTTCTGAATAATTGCTCTAAGCCAAAAGGAAAGTGGAGAATGCGGGCATCGATCCCGCTACCTCTCATATGCTAAGCGAGCGCTCTACCATTTGAGCTAATTCCCCGGTCGCTTTGTGCATGGTGCTTTAGTTTGCTCCTCAGTAGCCTCTTCGCACTCGCCGCCACGCTGCTCCGCGACCGGCAGAGAAATCCTGCTTGAGGATGGGCCCACTCCTTGACTTCATTAAATACTTTGCTCCAATCGGCGTTGCCGAGCAGCAGTAGGACGTGAAGCCACAGCAACGATGAAAGAAGCCGAGAAGATCCCGAGACTGCGGCAGGGAAGCGAGGTGAGCGGAAAGTGGCGGCCGTCCCGAGCGTGAGGGAGCAGCCGAGAGCGCTGTCTGACTGATAGACGACTTCTTTTGCCTGAAAGTGAGTGCTGAGTGTTTCAAAGTGTTGCTGCTCAATGGCACTCCCTGCTGGTGAGCAGACACAAATGCTCAAGCAAAACAGCTGTGTGCTGGTGGACGCAGAGAGCATTAAAGTTCGAGACAAGAAAAAGAGGTGTCTTGTGCCTTCGTGGCAACATGATGCACTATAAAGTGAAGAGAGGAGCTTTGAGCGAAATGCTGCTTACCACCCGCTTACTGCAAAAGCACGCGAGCTCCTTCGAGCCGGAATTGAACCAGCGACCTAAGGATGACTTTGCTTTGTATTACCACTACAGTCCTCCGCTCTACCAGCTGAGCTATCGAAGGGAAGCGGTAAAGGTGCTTTTGTTTGCCGATAGTTTGCCGTGCGCATTTTGACGCTTCTGGCCTGGCGGAGTCACGTGCGCGTCATCGGTACCTGCTCGTGCCGCAGCGTTGGTGGGACTGTGAGCTGCCAGCTACTCTCCACAGCCTGGATAACGCGTCTGACTACAAATCAGAAGATTGTAGGTTTGACTCCTATCTGGCTCGGAGTTTTTTGCAAACAGCGCGTTATAAATGTAAACACCTTGCAAGATGCCCCACATGGCAGCGCTGCCTGGCCGCTTGCATGGCAAGTGCCTTCTCAGCGCAGCAGGCAGCACGTCAGTCTCCTAATGCGAAGATCCTGAGTTGAATCTTCGGAGAAGGCGTCAGTGCTGGCAAAGTCGTTTTTTGGGCTTCTCTCACCTTTGCTGGATGTGAAAAGCAAGAAATCTTGCTGACGACATGGCAGAAAAAGATTTGCAGTCCGTTTTTCCCGTCTGACAGGGGTTCAGTGACGCGAGAGCCCATTTCGTTCTGAATAATTGCTCTAAGCCAAAAGGAAAGTGGAGAATGCGGGCATCGATCCCGCTACCTCTCACATGCTAAGCGAGCGCTCTACCATTTGAGCTAATTCCCCGGTCGCTTTGTGCATGGTGCTTTAGTTTGCTCCTCAGTAGCCTCTTCGCACTCGCCGCCACGCTGCTCCGCGACCGGCAGAGAAATCCTGCTTGAGGATGGGCCCACTCCTTGACTTCATTAAATACTTTGCTCCAATCGGCGTTGCCGAGCAGCAGTAGGACGTGAAGCCACAGCAACGATGAAAGAAGCCGAGAAGATCCCGAGACTGCGGCAGGGAAGCGAGGTGAGCGGAAAGTGGCGGCCGTCCCGAGCGTGAGGGAGCAGCCGAGAGCGCTGTCTGACTGATAGACGACTTCTTTTGCCTGAAAGTGAGTGCTGAGTGTTTCAAAGTGTTGCTGCTCAATGGCACTCCCTGCTGGTGAGCAGACACAAATGCTCAAGCAAAACAGCTGTGTGCTGGTGGACGCAGAGAGCATTAAAGTTCGAGACAAGAAAAAGAGGTGTCTTGTGCCTTCGTGGCAACATGATGCACTATAAAGTGAAGAGAGGAGCTTTGAGCGAAATGCTGCTTACCACCCGCTTACTGCAAACGCACGCGAGCTCCTTCGAGCCGGAATTGAACCAGCGACCTAAGGATGACTTTGCTTTGATATTCCACTACAGTCCTCCGCTCTACCAGCTGAGCTATCGAAGGGAAGCGGCAAAGGTGCTTTTGTTTGCCGATAGTTTGCCGTGCGCATTTTGACGCTTCTGGCCTGGCGGAGTCACGTGCGCGTCATCGGTACCTGCTCGTGCCGCAGCGTTGGTGGGACTGTGAGCTGCCAGCTACTCTCCACAGCCTGGATAACGCGTCTGACTACAAATCAGAAGATTGTAGGTTTGACTCCTATCTGGCTCGGAGTTTTTTGCAAACAGCGCGTTATAAATGTAAACACCTTGCAAGATGCCCCACATGGCAGCGCTGCCTGGCCGCTTGCATGGCAAGTGCCTTCTCAGCGCAGCAGGCAGCACGTCAGTCTCCTAATGCGAAGATCCTGAGTTGAATCTTCGGAGAAGGCGTCAGTGCTGGCAGTCGTTTTTTGGGCTTCTCTCACCTTTGCTGGATGTGAAAAGCAAAAAATCTTGCTGACGACATGGCAGAAAAAGATTTGCTGTCCGTTTTTCCCGTCTGACAGGGGTTCAGTGACGCGAGAGCCCATTTCGTTCTGAATAATTGCTCTAAGCCAAAAGGAAAGTGGAGAATGCGGGCATCGATCCCGCTACCTCTCACATGCTAAGCGAGCGCTCTACCATTTGAGCTAATTCCCCGGTCGCTTTGTGCATGGTGCTTTAGTTTGCTCCTCAGTAGCCTCTTCGCACTCGCCGCCACGCTGCTCCGCGACCGGCAGAGAAATCCTGCTTGAGGATCGGCCCACTCTTTGACTTCATTAAATACTTTGCTCCAATCGGCGTTGCCGAGCAGCAGTAGGACGTGAAGCCACAGCAACGATGAAAGAAGCCGAGAAGATCCCGAGACTGCGGCAGGGAAGCGAGGTGAGCGGAAAGTGGCGGCCGTCCCGAGCGTGAGGGAGCAGCCGAGAGCGCTGTCTGACTGATAGACGACTTCTTTTGCCTGAAAGTGAGTGCTGAGTGTTTCAAAGTGTTGCTGCTCAATGGCACTCCCTGCTGGTGAGCAGACACAAATGCTCAAGCAAAACAGCTGTGTGCTGGTGGACGCAGAGAGCATTAAAGTTCGAGACAAGAAAAAGAGGTGTCTTGTGCCTTCGTGGCAACATGATGCACTATAAAGTGAAGAGAGGAGCTTTGAGCGAAATGCTGCTTACCACCCGCTTACTGCAAAAGCACGCGAGCTCCTTCGAGCCGGAATTGAACCAGCGACCTAAGGATGACTTTGCTTTGTATTCTACTACAGTCCTCCGCTCTACCAGCTGAGCTATCGAAGGGAAGCGGCAAAGGTGCTTTTGTTTGCCGATAGTTTGCCGTGCGCATTTTGACGCTTCTGGCCTGGCGGAGTCACGTGCGCGTCATCGGTACCTGCTCGTGCCGCAGCGTTGGTGGGACTGTGAGCTGCCAGCTACTCTCCACAGCCTGGATAACGCGTCTGACTACAAATCAGAAGATTGTAGGTTTGACTCCTATCTGGCTCGGAGTTTTTTGCAAACAGCGCGTTATAAATGTAAACACCTTGCAAGATGCCCCACATGGCAGCGGTGCCTGGCCGCTTGCATGGCAAGTGCCTTCTCAGCGCAGCAGGCAGCACGTCAGTCTCCTAATGCGAAGATCTTGAGTTGAATCTTCGGAGAAGGCGTCAGTGCTGGCAAAGTCGTTTTTTGGGCTTCTCTCACCTTTGCTGGATGTGAAAAGCAAGAAATCTTGCTGACGACATGGCAGAAAAAGATTTGCTGTCCGTTTTTCCCGTCTGACAGGGGTTCAGTGACGCGAGAGCCCATTTCGTTCTGAATAATTGCTCTAAGCCAAAAGGAAAGTGGAGAATGCGGGCATCGATCCCGCTACCTCTCACATGCTAAGCGAGCGCTCTACCATTTGAGCTAATTCCCCGGTCGTTTTGTGCATGGTGCTTTAGTTTGCTCCTCAGTAGCCTCTTCGCACTCGCCGCCACGCTGCTCCGCGACCGGCAGAGAAATCCTGCTTGAGGATCGGCCCACTCCTTGACTTCATTAAATACTTTGCTCCAATCGGCGTTGCCGAGCAGCAGTAGGACGTGAAGCCACAGCAACGATGAAAGAAGCCGAGAAGATCCCGAGACTGCGGCAGGGAAGCGAGGTGAGCGGAAAGTGGCGGCCGTCCCGAGCGTGAGGGAGCAGCCGAGAGCGCTGTCTGACTGATAGGCGACTTCTTTTGCCTGAAAGTGAGTGCTGAGTGTTTCAAAGTGTTGCTGCTCAATGGCACTCCCTGCTGGTGAGCAGACACAAATGCTCAAGCAAAACAGCTGTGTGCTGGTGGACGCAGAGAGCATTAAAGTTCGAGACAAGAAAAAGAGGTGTCTTGTGCCTTCGTGGCAACATGATGCACTATAAAGTGAAGAGAGGAGCTTTGAGCGAAATGCTGCTTACCACCCGCTTACTGCAAAAGCACGCGAGCTCCTTCGAGCCGGAATTGAACCAGCGACCTAAGGATGACTTTGCTTTGTATTCTACTACAGTCCTCCGCTCTACCAGCTGAGCTATCGAAGGGAAGCGGCAAAGGTGCTTTTGTTTGCCGATAGTTTGCCGTGCGCATTTTGACGCTTCTGGCCTGGCGGAGTCACGTGCGCGTCATCGGTACCTGCTCGTGCCGCAGCGTTGGTGGGACTGTGAGCTGCCAGCTACTCTCCACAGCCTGGATAACGCGTCTGACTACAAATCAGAAGATTGTAGGTTTGACTCCTATCTGGCTCGGAGTTTTTTGCAAACAGCGCGTTATAAATGTAAACACCTTGCAAGATGCCCCACATGGCAGCGGTGCCTGGCCGCTTGCATGGCAAGTGCCTTCTCAGCGCAGCAGGCAGCACGTCAGTCTCCTAATGCGAAGATCCTGAGTTGAATCTTCGGAGAAGGCGTCAGTGCTGGCAAAGTCGTTTTTTGGGCTTCTCTCACCTTTGCTGGATGTGAAAAGCAAGAAATCTTGCTGACGACATGGCAGAAAAAGATTTGCTGTCCGTTTTTCCCGTCTGACAGGGGTTCAGTGACGCGAGAGCCCATTTCGTTCTGAATAATTGCTCTAAGCCAAAAGGAAAGTGGAGAATGCGGGCATCGATCCCGCTACCTCTCACATGCGAAGCGAGCGCTCTACCATTTGAGCTAATTCACCGGTCGCTTTGTGCATGGTGCTTTAGTTTGCTCCTCAGTAGCCTCTTCGCACTCGCCGCCACGCTGCTCCGCGACCGGCAGAGAAATCCTGCTTGAGGATCGGCCCACTCCTTGACTTCATTAAATACTTTGCTCCAATCGGCGTTGCCGAGCAGCAGTAGGACGTGAAGCCACAGCAACGATGAAAGAAGCCGAGAAGATCCCGAGACTGCGGCAGGGAAGCGAGGTGAGCGGAAAGTGGCGGCCGTCCCGAGCGTGAGGGAGCAGCCGAGAGCGCTGTCTGACTGATAGACGACTTCTTTTGCCTGAAAGTGAGTGCTGAGTGTTTCAAAGTGTTGCTGCTCAATGGCACTCCCTGCTGGTGAGCAGACACAAATGCTCAAGCAAAACAGCTGTGTGCTGGTGGACGCAGAGAGCATTAAAGTTCGAGACAAGAAAAAGAGGTGTCTTGTGCCTTCGTGGCAACATGATGCACTATAAAGTGAAGAGAGGAGCTTTGAGCGAAATGCTGCTTACCACCCGCTTACTGCAAAAGCACGCGAGCTCCTTCGAGCCGGAATTGAACCAGCGACCTAAGGATGACTTTGCTTTGTATTCTACTACAGTCCTCCGCTCTACCAGCTGAGCTATCGAAGGGAAGCGGCAAAGGTGCTTTTGTTTGCCGATAGTTTGCCGTGCGCATTTTGACGCTTCTGGCCTGGCGGAGTCACGTGCGCGTCATCGGTACCTGCTCGTGCCGCAGCGTTGGTGGGACTGTGAGCTGCCAGCTACTCTCCACAGCCTGGATAACGCGTCTGACTACAAATCAGAAGATTGTAGGTTTGACTCCTATCTGGCTCGGAGTTTTTTGCAAACAGCGCGTTATAAATGTAAACACCTTGCAAGATGCCCCACATGGCAGCGGTGCCTGGCCGCTTGCATGGCAAGTGCCTTCTCAGCGCAGCAGGCAGCACGTCAGTCTCCTAATGCGAAGATCCTGAGTTGAATCTTCGGAGAAGGCGTCAGTGCTGGCAAAGTCGTTTTTTGGGCTTCTCTCACCTTTGCTGGATGTGAAAAGCAAGAAATCTTGCTGACGACATGGCAGAAAAAGATTTGCTGTCCGTTTTTCCCGTCTGACAGGGGTTCAGTGACGCGAGAGCCCATTTCGTTCTGAATAATTGCTCTAAGCCAAAAGGAAAGTGGAGAATGCGGGCATCGATCCCGCTACCTCTCACATGCTAAGCAAGCGCTCTACCATTTGAGCTAATTCCCCGGTCGCTTTGTGCATGGTGCTTTAGTTTGCTCCTCAGTAGCCTCTTCGCACTCGCCGCCACGCTGCTCCGCGACCGGCAGAGAAATCCTGCTTGAGGATCGGCCCACTCCTTGACTTCATTAAATACTTTGCTCCAATCGGCGTTGCCGAGCAGCAGTAGGACGTGAAGCCACAGCAACGATGAAAGAAGCCGAGAAGATCCCGAGACTGCGGCAGGGAAGCGAGGTGAGCGGAAAGTGGCGGCCGTCCCGAGCGTGAGGGAGCAGCCGAGAGCGCTGTCTGACTGATAGGCGACTTCTTTTGCCTGAAAGTGAGTGCTGAGTGTTTCAAAGTGTTGCTGCTCAATGGCACTCCCTGCTGGTGAGCAGACACAAATGCTCAAGCAAAACAGCTGTGTGCTGGTGGACGCAGAGAGCATTAAAGTTCGAGACAAGAAAAAGAGGTGTCTTGTGCCTTCGTGGCAACATGATGCACTATAAAGTGAAGAGAGGAGCTTTGAGCGAAATGCTGCTTACCACCCGCTTACTGCAAAAGCACACGAGCTCCTTCGAGCCGGAATTGAACCAGCGACCTAAGGATGACTTTGCTTTGTTATTTCACTACAGTCCTCCGCTCTACCAGCTGAGCTATCGAAAGGAAGCAGCAAGGGTGCTTTTGTTTGCCGATAGTTTGCCGTGCGCATTTTGACGCTTCTGGCCTGGCGGAGTCACGTGCGCGTCATCGGTACCTGCTCGTGCCGCAGCGTTGGTGGGACTGTGAGCTGCCAGCTACTCTCCACAGCCTGGATAACGCGTCTGACTACAAATCAGAAGATTGTAGGTTTGACTCCTATCTGGCTCGGAGTTTTTTGCAAACAGCGCGTTATAAATGTAAACACCTTGCAAGATGCCCCACATGGCAGCGCTGCCTGGCCGCTTGCATGGCAAGTGCCTTCTCAGCGCAGCAGGCAGCACGTCAGTCTCCTAATGCGAAGATCCTGAGTTGAATCTTCGGAGAAGGCGTCAGTGCTGGCAAAGTCGTTTTTTGGGCTTCTCTCACTTTTGCTGGATGTGAAAAGCAAGAAATCTTGCTGACGACATGGCAGAAAATGATTTGCTGTCCGTTTTTCCCGTCTGACAGGGGTTCAGTGACGCGAGAGCCCATTTCGTTCTGAATAATTGCTCTAAGCCAAAAAGAAAGTGGAGAATGCGGGCATCGATCCCGCTACCTCTCACATGCAAAGCGAGCGCTCTACCATTTGAGCTAATTCCCCGGTCGCTTTGTGCATGGTGCTTTAGTTTGCTCCTCAGTAGCCTCTTCGCACTCGCCGCCACGCTGCTCCGCGACCGGCAGAGAAATCCTGCTTGAGGATCGGCCCACTCCTTGACTTCATTAAATACTTTGCTCCAATCGGCGTTGCCGAGCAGCAGTAGGACGTGAAGCCACAGCAACGATGAAAGAAGCCGAGAAGATCCCGAGACTGCGGCAGGGAAGCGAGGTGAGCGGAAAGTGGCGGCCGTCCCGAGCGTGAGGGAGCAGCCGAGAGCGCTGTCTGACTGATAGACGACTTCTTTTGCCTGAAAGTGAGTGCTGAGTGTTTCAAAGTGTTGCTGCTCAATGGCACTCCCTGCTGGTGAGCAGACACAAATGCTCAAGCAAAACAGCTGTGTGCTGGTGGACGCAGAGAGCATTAAAGTTCGAGACAAGAAAAAGAGGTGTCTTGTGCCTTCGTGGCAACATGATGCACTATAAAGTGAAGAGAGGAGCTTTGAGCGAAATGCTGCTTACCACCCGCTTACTGCAAAAGCACGCGAGCTCCTTCGAGCCGGAATTGAACCAGCGACCTAAGGATGACTTTGCTTTGTATTCCACTACAGTCCTCCGCTCTACCAGCTGAGCTATCAAAGGGAAGCGGCAAAGGTGCTTTTGTTTGCCGATAGTTTGCCGTGCGCATTTTGACGCTTCTGGCCTGGCGGAGTCACGTGCGCGTCATCGGTACCTGCTCGTGCCGCAGCGTTGGTGGGACTGTGAGCTGCCAGCTACTCTCCACAGCCTGGATAACGCGTCTGACTACAAATCAGAAGATTGTAGGTTTGACTCCTATCTGGCTCGGAGTTTTTTGCAAACAGCGCGTTATAAATGTAAACACCTTGCAAGATGCCCCACATGGCAGCGCTGCCTGGCCGCTTGCATGGCAAGTGCCTTCTCAGCGCAGCAGGCAGCACGTCAGTCTCCTAATGCGAAGATCCTGAGTTGAATCTTCGGAGAAGGCGTCAGTGCTGGCAAAGTCATTTTTTGGGCTTCTCTCACCTTTGCTGGATGTGAAAAGCAAGAAATCTTGCTGACGACATGGCAGAAAAAGATTTGCTGTCCGTTTTTCCCGTCTGACAGGGGTTCAGTGACGCGAGAGCCCATTTCGTTCTGAATAATTGCTCTAAGCCAAAAGGAAAGTGGAGAATGCAGGCATCGATCCCACTACCTCTCACATGCTAAGCGAGCGCTCTACCATTTGAGCTAATTCCCCGGTCGCTTTGTGCATGGGGCTTTAGTTTGCTCCTCAGTAGCCTCTTCGCACTCGCCGCCACGCTGCTCCGCGACCGGCAGAGAAATCCTGCTTGAGGATCGGCCCACTCCTTGACTTCATTAAATACTTTGCTCCAATCGGCGTTGCCGAGCAGCAGTAGGACGTGAAGCCACAGCAACGATGAAAGAAGCCGAGAAGATCCCGAGACTGCGGCAGGGAAGCGAGGTGAGCGGAAAGTGGCGGCCGTCCCGAGCGTGAGGGAGCAGCCGAGAGCGCTGTCTGACTGATAGACGACTTCTTTTGCCTGAAAGTGAGTGCTGAGTGTTTCAAAGTGTTGCTGCTCAATGGCACTCCCTGCTGGTGAGCAGACACAAATGCTCAATCAAAACAGCTGTGTGCTGGTGGACGCAGAGAGCATTAAAGTTCGAGACAAGAAAAAGAGGTGTCTTGTGCCTTCGTGGCAACATGATGCACTATAAAGTGAAGAGAGGAGCTTTGAGCGAAATGCTGCTTACCACCCGCTTACTGCAAAAGCACGCGAGCTCCTTCGAGCCGGAATTGAACCAGCGACCTAAGGATGACTTTGACTTTGTATTCCACTACAGTCCTCCGCTCTACCAGCTGAGCTATCGAAGGGAAGCAGCAAAGGTGCTTTTGTTTGCCGATAGTTTGCCGTGCGCATTTTGACGCTTCTGGCCTGGTGGAGTCACGTGCGCGTCATCGGTACCTGCTCGTGCCGCAGCGTTGGTGGGACTGTGAGCTGCCAGCTACTCTCCACAGCCTGGATAACGCGTCTGACTACAAATCAGAAGATTGTAGGTTTGACTCCTATCTGGCTCGGAGTTTTTTGCAAACAGCGCGTTATAAATGTAAACACCTTGCAAGATGCCCCACATGGCAGCGGTGCCTGGCCGCTTGCATGGCAAGTGCCTTCTCAGCGCAGCAGGCAGCACGTCAGTCTCCTAATGCGAAGATCTTGAGTTGAATCTTCGGAGAAGGCGTCAGTGCTTGCAAAGTCGTTTTTTGGGCTTCTCTCACCTTTGCTGGATGTGAAAAGCAAGAAATCTTGCTGACGACATGGCAGAAAAAGATTTGCTGTCCGTTTTTCCCGTCTGACAGGGGTTCAGTGACGCGAGAGCCCATTTCGTTCTGAATAATTGCTCTTAGCCAAAAGGAAAGTGGAGAATGCGGGCATCGATCCCGCTACCTCTCACATGCTAAGCGAGCGCTCTACCATTTGAGCTAATTCCCCGGTTGCTTTGTGCATGGTGCTTTAGTTTGCTCCTCAGTAGCCTCTTCGCACTCGCCGCCACGCTGCTCCGCGACCGGCAGAGAAATCCTGCTTGAGGATCGGCCCACTCCTTGACTTCATTAAATACTTTGCTCCAATCGGCGTTGCCGAGCAGCAGTAGGACGTGAAGCCACAGCAACGATGAAAGAAGCCGAGAAGATCCCGAGACTGCGGCAGGGAAGCGAGGTGAGCGGAAAGTGGCGGCCGTCCCGAGCGTGAGGGAGCAGCCGAGAGCGCTGTCTGACTGATAGACGACTTCTTTTGCCTGAAAGTGAGTGCTGAGTGTTTCAAAGTGTTGCTGCTCAATGGCACTCCCTGCTGGTGAGCAGACACAAATGCTCAAGCAAAACAGCTGTGTGCTGGTGGACGCAGAGAGCATTAAAGTTCGAGACAAGAAAAAGAGGTGTCTTGTGCCTTCGTGGCAACATGATGCACTATAAAGTGAAGAGAGAAGCTTTGAGCGAAATGCTGCTTACCACCCGCTTACTGCAAAAGCACACGAGCTCCTTCGAGACGGAATTGAACCAGTGATCGAAGGATGACTTTGCTTTGTATTCCACTACAGTCCTCCGCTCTACCAGCTGAGCTATCGAAGGGAAGCGGCAAAGGTGCTTTTGTTTGCCGATAGTTTGCCGTGCGCATTTTGACGCTTCTGGCCTGGCGGAGTCACGTACGCGTCATCGGTACCTGCTCGTGCCGCAGCGTTGGTGGGACTGTGAGCTGCCAGCTACTCTCCACAGCCTGGATAACACGTCTGACTACAAATCAGAAGATTGTAGGTTTGTCTCCTATCTGGCTCGGAGTTTTTTGCAAACAGCGCGTTATAAATGTAAACACCTTGCAAGATGCCCCACATGGCAGCGCTGCCTGGCCGCTTGCATGGCAAGTGCCTTCTCAGCGCAGCAGGCAGCACGTCAGTCTCCTAATGCGAAGATCCTGAGTTGAATCTTCGGAGAAGGCGTCAGTGCTGGCAAAGTCGTTTTTTGGGCTTCTCTCACCTTTGCTGGATGTGAAAAGCAAAAAATCTTGCTGACGACATGGCAGAAAAAGATTTGCTGTCCGTTTTTCCCGTCTGACAGGGGTTCAGTGACGCGAGAGCCCATTTCGTTCTGAATAATTGCTCTAAGCCAAAAAGAAAGTGGAGAATGCGGGCATCGATCCCGCTACCTCTCACATGCTAAGCGAGCGCTCTACCATTTGAGCTAATTCCCCGGTCGCTTTGTGCATGGTGCTTTAGTTTGCTCCTCAGTAGCCTCTTCGCACTCGCCGCCACGCTGCTCCGCGACCGGCAGAGAAATCCTGCTTGAGGATCGGCCCACTCCTTGACTTCATTAAATACTTTGCTCCAATCGGCGTTGCCGAGCAGCAGTAGGACGTGAAGCCACAGCAACGATGAAAGAAGCCGAGAAGATCCCGAGACTGCGGCAGGGAAGCGAGGTGAGCGGAAAGTGGCGGCCGTCCCGAGCGTGAGGGAGCAGCCGAGAGCGCTGTCTGACTGATAGACGACTTCTTTTGCCTGAAAGTGAGTGCTGAGTGTTTCAAAGTGTTGCTGCTCAATGGCACTCCCTGCTGGTGAGCAGACACAAATGCTCAAGCAAAACAGCTGTGTGCTGGTGGACGCAGAGAGCATTAAAGTTCGAGACAAGAAAAAGAGGTGTCTTGTGCCTTCGTGGCAACATGATGCACTATAAAGTGAAGAGAGGAGCTTTGAGCGAAATGCAGCTTACCACCCGCTTACTGCAAAAGCACGCGAGCTCCTTCGAGCCGGAATTGAACCAGCGACCTAAGGATGACTTTGCTTTGTATTCCACTACAGTCCTCCGCTCTACCAGCTGAGCTATCGAAGGGAAGCGGCAAAGGTGCTTTTGTTTGCCGATAGTTTGCCGTGCGCATTTTGACGCTTCTGGCCTGGCGGAGTCACGTGCGCGTCATCGGTACCTGCTCGTGCCGCAGCGTTGGTGGGACTGTGAGCTGCCAGCTACTCTCCACAGCCTGGATAACGCGTCTGACTACAAATCAGAAGATTGTAGGTTTGACTCCTATCTGGCTCGGAGTTTTTTGCAAACAGCGCGTTATAAATGTAAACACCTTGCAAGATGCCCCACATGGCAGCGCTGCCTGGCCGCTTGCATGGCAAGTGCCTTCTCAGCGCAGCAGGCAGCACGTCAGTCTCCTAATGCGAAGATCCTGAGTTGAATCTTCGGAGAAGGCGTCAGTGCTGGCAAAGTCGTTTTTTGGGCTTCTCTCACCTTTGCTGGATGTGAAAAGCAAGAAATCTTGCTGACGACATGGCAGAAAAAGATTTGCTGTCCGTTTTTCCCGTCTGACAGGGGTTCAGTGACGCGAGAGCCCATTTCGTTCTGAATAATTGCTCTAAGCCAAAAGGAAAGTGGAGAATGCGGGCATCGATCCCGCTACCTCTCACATGCTAAGCGAGCGCTCTACCATTTGAGCTAATTCCCCGGTCGCTTTGTGCATGGTGCTTTAGTTTGCTCCTCAGTAGCCTCTTCGCACTCGCCGCCACGCTGCTCCGCGACCGGCAGAGAAATCCTGCTTGAGGATCGGCCCACTCCTTGACTTCATTAAATACTTTGCTCCAATCGGCGTTGCCGAGCAGCAGTAGGACGTGAAGCCACAGCAACGATGAAAGAAGCCGAGAAGATCCCGAGACTGCGGCAGGGAAGCGAGGTGAGCGGAAAGTGGCGGCCGTCCCGAGCGTGAGGGAGCAGCCGAGAGCGCTGTCTGACTGATAGACGACTTCTTTTGCCTGAAAGTGAGTGCTGAGTGTTTCAAAGTGTTGCTGCTCAATGGCACTCCCTGCTGGTGAGCAGACACAAATGCTCAAGCAAAACAGCTGTGTGCTGGTGGACGCAGAGAGCATTAAAGTTCGAGACAAGAAAAAGAGGTGTCTTGTGCCTTCGTGGCAACATGATGCACTATAAAGTGAAGAGAGGAGCTTTGAGCGAAATGCTGCTTACCACCCGCTTACTGCAAAAGCACGCGAGCTCCTTCGAGCCGGAATTGAACCAGCGACCTAAGGATGACTTTGCTTTGATATTCCACTACAGTCCTTCTCTCTACCAGCTGAGCTATCCAAGGGAAGCGGCAAAGGTGCTTTTGTTTGCCGATAGTTTGCCGTGCGCATTTTGACGCTTCTGGCCTGGCGGAGTCACGTGCGCGTCATCGGTACCTGCTCGTGCCGCAGCGTTGGTGGGACTGTGAGCTGCCAGCTACTCTCCACAGCCTGGATAACGCGTCTGACTACAAATCAGAAGATTGTAGGTTTGACTCCTATCTGGCTCGGAGTTTTTTGCAAACAGCGCGTTATAAATGTAAACACCTTGCAAGATGCCCTACATGGCAGCGCTGCCTGGCCGCTTGCATGGCAAGTGCCTTCTCAGCGCAGCAGGCAGCACGTCAGTCTCCTAATGCGAAGATCCTGAGTTGAATCTTCGGAGAAGGCGTCAGTGCTGGCAAAGTCGTTTTTTGGGCTTCTCTCACCTTTGCTGGATGTGAAAAGCAAGAAATCTTGCTGACGACATGGCAGAAAAAGATTTGCTGTCCGTTTTTCCCGTCTGACAGGGGTTCAATGACGCGAGAGCCCATTTCATTCTGAATAATTGCTCTAAGCCAAAAGGAAAGTGGAGAATGGGGGCATCGATCCCGCTACCTCTCACATGCTAAGCCAGCTCTCTACCATTTGAGCTAATTCCCCGGTCGCTTTGTGCATGGTGCTTTAGTTTGCTCCTCAGTAGCCTCTTCGCACTCGCCGCCACGCGACCGGCAGAGAAATCCTGCTTGAGGATCGGCCCACTCCTTGACTTCATTAAATACTTTGCTCCAATCGGCGTTGCCGAGCAGCAGTAGGACGTGAAGCCACAGCAACGATGAAAGAAGCCGAGAAGATCCCGAGACTGCGGCAGGGAAGCGAGGTGAGCGGAAAGTGGCGGCCGTCCCGAGCGTGAGGGAGCAGCCGAGAGCGCTGTCTGACTGATAGACGACTTCTTTTGCCTGAAAGTGAGTGCTGAGTGTTTCAAAGTGTTGCTGCTCAATGGCACTCCCTGCTGGTGAGCAGACACAAATGCTCAAGCAAAACAGCTGTGTGCTGGTGGACGCAGAGAGCATTAAAGTTCGAGACAAGAAAAAGAGGTGTCTTGTGCCTTCGTGGCAACATGATGCACTATAAAGTGAAGAGAGGAGCTTTGAGCGAAATGCTGCTTACCACCCGTTTACTGCAAAATCACGCGAGCTCCTTCGAGCCGGAATTGAACCAGCTACCTAAGGATGACTTCGCTTTATATTTCCACTACAGTCCTCCGCTCTACCAGCTGAGCTATCGAAGGGAAGTGGCAAAGGTGCTTTTGTTTGCCGATAGTTTGCCGTGCGCATTTTGACGCTTCTGGCCTGGCGGAGTCACGTGCGCGTCATCGGTACCTGCTCGTGCCGCAGCGTTGGTGGGACTGTGAGCTGCCAGCTACTCTCCACAGCCTGGATAACGCGTCTGACTACAAATCAGAAGATTGTAGGTTTGACTCCTATCTGGCTCGGAGTTTTTTGCAAACAGCGCGTTATAAATGTAAACACCTTGCAAGATGCCCTACATGGCAGCGCTGCCTGGCCGCTTGCATGGCAAGTGCCTTCTCAGCGCAGCAGGCAGCACGTCAGTCTCCTAATGCGAAGATCCTGAGTTGAATCTTCGGAGAAGGCGTCAGTGCTGGCAAAGTTGTTTTTTGGGCTTCTCTCACCTTTGCTGGATGTGAAAAGCAAGAAATCTTGCTGACGACATGGCAGAAAAAGATTTGCTGTCCGTTTTCCCGTCTGACAGGGGTTCAGTGACGCGAGAGCCCATTTCGTTCTGAATAATTGCTCTAAGCCAAAAGGAAAGTGGAGAATGCGGGCATCGATCCCGCTATCTCTCACATGCTAAGCGAGCGCTCTACCATTTGAGCTAATTCCCCGTTCGCTTTGTGCATGGTGCTTTAGTTTGCTCCTCAGTAGCCTCTTCGCACTCGCCGCCACGCTGCTCCGCGACCGGCAGAGAAATCCTGCTTAGGATTGGCCCACTCCTTGACTTCATTAAATACTTTGCTCCAATCGGCGTTGCCGAGCAGCAGTAGGACGTGAAGCCACAGCAACGATGAAAGAAGCCGAGAAGATCCCGAGACTGCGGCAGGGAAGCGAGGTGAGCGGAAAGTGGTGGCCGTCCCGAGCGTGAGGGAGCAGCCGAGAGCGCTATCTGACTGATAGACGACTTCTTTTGCCTGAAAGTGAGTGCTGAGTGTTTCAAAGGGTTGCTGCTCAATGGCACTCCCTGCTGGTGAGCAGACACAAATGCTCAAGCAAAACAGCTGTGTGCTGGTGGACGCAGAGAGCATTAAAGTTCGAGACAAGAAAAAGAGGTGTCTTGTGCCTTCGTGGCAACATGATGCACTATAAAGTGAAGAGAGGAGCTTTGAGCGAAATGCTGCTTACCACCCGCTTACTGCAAAAGCACGCGAGCTCCTTCGAGCCGGAATTGAACCAGCGACCTAAGAATGAATTTGCTTTGTATTTCCACTACAGTCCTCCGCTCTACCAGCTGAGCTATCGAAGGGAAGCGGCAAAGGTGCTTTTGTTTGCCGATAGTTTGCCGTGCGCATTTTGACGCTTCTGGCCTGGCGGAGTCACGTGCGCGTCATCGGTACCTGCTCGTGCCGCAGCGTTGGTGGGACTGTGAGCTGCCAGCTACTCTCCACAGCCTGGATAACGCGTCTGACTACAAATCAGAAGATTGTAGGTTTGACTCCTATCTGGCTCGGAGTTTTTTGCAAACAGCGCGTTATAAATGTAAACACCTTGCAAGATGCCCTACATGGCAGCGCTGCCTGGCCGCTTGCATGGCAAGTGCCTTCTCAGCGCAGCAGGCAGCACGTCAGTCTCCTAATGCGAAGATCCTGAGTTGAATCTTCGGAGAAGGCATCAGTGCTGGCAAAGTCGTTTTTTGGTCTTCTCTCACCTTTGCTGGATGTGAAAAGCAAGAAATCTTGCTGACGACATGGCAGAAAAAGATTTGCTGTCCGTTTTTCCCGTCTGACAGGGGTTCAGTGACGCGAGAGCCCATTTCGTTCTGAATAATTGCTCTAAGCCAAAAGGAAAGTGGAGAATGCGGGCATCGATCCCGCTACCTCTCACATGCTAAGCGAGCGCTCTACCATTTGAGCTAATTGTAAGATTCGCAATTTTCAGCAAAAATCACGCAAGAAAACTGGATAAAATTAAGACTGTTTATTGACCAAAGTAAGCTTGCACAGAAAAACCTTTGATAAAAGGGCATACAAAATGGCCGCCAGGCCCCGTGATCAGTTTATGAACCATTTTATTTCTGTTACTGCAAGCCAGACAGGCTTGTGGATTGAAGACAGTGAGCCCACGAAAGCCAGTCTCTGGGAACCGAAACTCAGAGCAACAGCATACATATTCAATGGATTATAAGTACAGGATGGGGCCCATCAAGATATGGGCGGACAATGTAAAAACACTTATACCCATTTATCGTACAAAGGAAAAACCGTTTAGCAGCCATCAAGGAAAATGTCCGGACCGATCAATATGCGAACCGAGCCACGGTGACAATGCAAAAGACATTGAAAGACATTATCGGCCAGGAAGGCCAGTTTAAGTTATCACCGGCTCCGTTACAAGACAAAGCGCCCCTGCAGAGATTTCTGCCCGCCAAAATTAATACAAAGACAGGACTATGATTTGGCGGGAGATAAGACTGTCCCAAAAAAGTATAACTATGGATTGAAAGTCCATCTAAGTGACTTCGGACTCCGGGTTACTTGAACAACTTCTTCTTCACTGCCACGGCTTCTTGTTGGGCGACTTCAGGTTTCCATTTCTTCAAGAACTTTCTTCTACGAGGAACGAACGAAGGGCGGACGGTGCCCGGATCGGCGCCTCTTCCACTTCGGCAGATCGATGAAAACGTTTTCGTTTTTTTTCTTAAAGACGGACGGTTTCGGTAAAAGGACAACGTGGTCGGTGTTCAGCCAAACAAGGCTCGGCCACGACGAGAAGACGACGAGGGTGGCCCGGGTACTGGGGTCGGGAGATCATCGACGACCCAGGCCGACGGAGAAGAAACCCTCTGGAGAACCGGCGATCGATGCCACAAGATTCTCCCAAGTGCATAGCCTGCATCTGGGTCTGCTCCATGAACCCAAATTGACTTGGTGGATCTCAACCTTAACGAGCGCTCATCGAGGCTGGGTCTACCCCACCGCCTCGAGGGAGGAGAGAATATCGACTGCGCCAGAAGTTTCCAAATCCACGTGACGACGGAAAGCGGTGCCAAAAAGGCTGCGAACCCCCTTTCTCGCGATTTCGAGAGTGGTGAGCATGATCCCAAGTTCCCCAGGTCGAAACTTAGTTTAGGTATAGGGGAGGGAGTTAAGGGAAATCGTAATGTGTTTCCCCTTTTTCGATGTGCCGTGTGTTCCCCATTTCCATAGAGTCAAGTTCATAAATTTGTGCATGATTGTAGTAACTTTAATCTGTGCCTATGACATGTATTTTGTAATGCTTCAAACTGTTTAAAAATAAAAGCATCCATTTCGTGCTATTCAACCTGGTCTATTGAGTTCTTTCTCTGCACTACTGTTCTCTGCACCTAAGTCCAAGGTCTAGAACCGTAGGGGGGAGTGGGTCGAACCACTCAAGGGTAATTATTGCACGAAGCCTGGCAGGAGACCAGAAAGAGCAAGAGAAACCCCCTACAGAAATGGCGACCGCGGCAGGACCTTGGCAGCAGGAAAGTAGTGTGTTAGATCAAGATCTGAATAGACGAAATGTGATGGATGAAAGAATAGCGGATTATGTTTTCGGAAAAGTCAACCTCACAAAACAATGGATATCTGATCTACTAAGGGATAGGCGCCCGCTAGACGCAGCCATCAAGTGGACAGCGGGTAGAGAGCATAAGAAATCTGTAGAAAAGGCGGTCTGGCTGATGTGCTACAAGAAGCAAGTCCAGCTTTTGGACCAGGTAGTTGCAGCACAGACAGTCCAGATCAACGGCTTGCTTAAAGGCGTGGAGGAAAAGGTTGCGGGAGGTCAAAAACTGATTGAATCGCTTGACGCGCTGAACCAGGAACGCCGCTCTGTAATTCGCTGCCACGAAACCCGGGTAGAATATTTAAAATGTCAGGTCGTTGAGGCCAAGGCCAGTGAAGGTAGAATGAGAGAGAGGTGTTCCCGTCTAGCCAAACAAGTAGATGCCCAAGAGGAAAAGCTCCTGGGAGCCAGGGCAGCATATAAAATGGCCATGGAGGATAGATCTGAGAACACCGACCACAGCACTTGCCGCCGGGAGCTAGAGGACCTGAGAAAGGCCCTAGCGAAGGCAAACGGGTTGGTGTGTCTCATAAATCCACCAGCGAGTCAGCTGTTGCTAGCCAAGGAATCCAAAAGACCGATTCCACAAGAGGCAGTTGGGGTACCAACCCCCGAACCTTCTGCGCCTCCTGCCTATGAGGAGTCTTGGACTCCGGGACAGGAGACGGAGACGGTAGAGGAAGAGAGCCCTGAGGTAGAGCAACCCCAGACAGTAGAGTCGGGGTCGGCGCCAATGTGTCCAACGAGACACCGGAGGATCGGTCCAAATGAAGAAAATGGCGATGACGGACCCCTTGAGAGTCAGATCATAATGCCTCATAGCGCACGACAGCTAAGAGAGATGATAAGTCACATCCCAAAACTCTCCGAGTCAGGAGATCCCTCCGTGCATTTCAGGGACGTGGAGCAGACCGCAGCAGTCAATGACTGCGACGGGGTTGAACAGTCTAAAATGCTGCTGTTCTCCCTGGACAGTTCGCTCCTCCAGTGTCTCCCTGACGAGAGCAAGAGAGGGCACAGGGACTATGAGTTGCTACGGGATGAGATTCTGGAGATCATGGGAGAGGGGGACGGAACTCCGTTCCTCCGTTTAGAAAAGACAGTGCAGCTAGAGGGAGAACCCCCACGGGTTTTCGCCGACAGGTTGTGGCCAGTGTATCGGCGCAGCTGCCCGGGCGGGCCGGCCCGGGCCGGGCTGGATGGCGAACAAAGGGCTCACTGGCTTCGGTGCCTGGTAGCAGGTTGCCTGCCAGTAGTGAAGGAACAGGCCAAAGCATGGTTTGACCCCACTAACGCCCGCTCCACGGAGGAAGTAGTACTAGATCAGCTCACGATCAGTTATAGAAACAACAAGGGCAAGAAAACGCCTGTTGTGAAAGGAAAGGTGCATGAGGTGAGACCCGCAGCCTCTGCTAAAAAGGAATGGCGTCAGGAGGGAAATCGCCATCCCCAAGCAAATAGCAGTTGTTACGGGTGTGGGAAGGAGGGTCATTGGCGCAAGGACTGTAGGAATCCTTGGAAGGATAAGAGGGAGAGAGAGTTCGCCGCAGCCCAAGATCGAGCCCAAGCCCGAGTCGCCAACGGCCCGAGAGTTTCCCCAACACCAGCACAACCACAAGTGCAGGCCGCTGCCCCAACACCAGTCCAGAACCCAACCGTAGCCTTTGCCCCGAATGAAGGGGGTGGTGCGGTTGTGGACCCCGCTGCGATCGAGTCAGTCTTGGAGACTATGCGGTCTCTGATGACCTGGCAGGGGAAGGTAGCGGTTGCTAACAGCCCTATCGCCCCCGAGACCCCAGCCGAAACACCTAAATGACTGACGCCCGCGCAGCCCATCTACTTGTGTCCGCTCCGCTATGACGCTTGGAGAAGACCTGTGGTGGAGATGGAGGTGGAGAAACAAAGGGGTAGTTACCTGTTGGATACGGGAGCTTCGTGTACCTTGATCCACACGGACAAACCTTTTGCCTCACCTCTGTCCGCCCAGGCTCCATATTTAGTAGCGGGTTTCACGGGTAGAGCACAGGCTGGCGCGCACTCCCTCCCGCTCTCCATTCAGTTGGGAGCGCTCCACACCACATGGACGTGCATCCTATTGAAGTGGAAAGAGGGGGGGGGGAAAGGCATCCTCGGGGCTGATTTCTTGGTGGAACACGGGATCCTCGTGGACCTGAGAAATCACTGTCTCTGGGGAGCCGAGGGCGGTTTAGGTAAGGTAGTCGTAATCCCGGGGAAGGAAGAAAAGGGGGCCCTGTGCACTATGAAGCCATCAGGAGGTTACGATCTCGAGCTCATGATAACAAACGTCCCAACGGACTTGCAGGCGCGTGTGTCAGAAAATCTGACCGCGTTCGCCACCCACAAGCACGACTGCGGGAGAGTCACTGGGTTCGAAGTCAGCGTAGACGGGGACCCCATGATCCGACCCCAAAAGCAGTATAATTTCCCCAAGGAGGCAGAACCCGACATGGAGACAGCAATATCTTCATTGGTACAGCAGGGCGTATTGAGGATGATAGCCACCCACGTGAACTCCCCATTATGGCCGGTAAAGAAACCGGACAATTCGTGGAGAGCCACGGTGGACTATAGAGTCCTCAATAGTAATATCCCAGCCTGCGCGCCCACGGTAGCAGCAGTTGCAGACTTAATAGGGAGTATTCCAGCATCGGCAACCACATTCACGGTGCTGGACATCTCGAACGGTTTTTGGTCCATTCCGCTGCGGCGGGAGGACCAGTACAAGTTTGCCTTTACTTTCAAAGGGCAACAGTACACCTGGAACTGCTTACCACAGGGTTTTCACAACAGCCCCAGCATTTTCCATCAGTGTATGGCGGGGAGTTTGAAAGAGTTCAGCCAGCCCAACCAGATAGTGCAGTATGTGGACGACTTACTCCTGTTCACAGATACAAGGGAGCAGCACGGCCCACTGTTAGCCGAATTGTTGGAACTGTTAGAAAGGAAGGGTTTCAAAGTAAACCCAAAGAAAGCCCAGATCGGCCAGCAGGAAGTTAAATTCCTGGGTCTGGCCATCCGCGCTGGGGAAAGAGCCATAGATAAGGCCAGACGGGAATCTATACAAGATCTGCCGATTCCCAACACAGTAACGGGTGTAAGGTCCTTTTTGGGATTGACCGGGTACTGCAGAGATTTCATCGAGGACTATGCTGCCACAGCGGCCCCGCTACTTCGACTCTTACACAAGGGAGTCGAGTGGTCTTGGGACGAGGGGTGCCAGGCAGCATTCGAGAAGTTGAAAAGAGATCTGCAGACCGCGCCAGCCCTAGGGGCCATAGATGGGGGAGAGGAGTTCTTTCTGGAGGTAGCCGCTAGTGGGGACAGCCTGAGCGCAGTACTGCTCCAAGAGCGGCACGGCAAGCTAAGACCAGTAGTTTATTCCTCCAGGGTGCTCACGGATGTGGAGAGGAGTTTCTCCAATTGCGAACGGCATCTCCTGGCCACGCATTGGGCTGTGAACAGATCAGTGATCTTCACAGGGACCTCTCCCATTACGCTCCTCACCCATCACACCCCCACGAAGATGCTTCTGGATGGGAGGATTAAGGATGGGACCGTAAGCAGCGCTCGGATTGCGCGCTGGACCCTCCTCCTTTCCCAGATGGATCTCAAAGTTAAAGGCCTCTGCGCGCCAAGGCTCGCAGCCAATATGGCATATCCCGGGACAGCCCATCAATGTTCCGTAGAAGGGGTATGGGAAGTTAACATAGGTTTACGGGCCGGGATACATCCCACGGGCCGCGAGATCTACGTAGACGGTTCTAGCACTGTAGCTGACGGCAAGCGACTCACAGGGTGTGGAGTTTATGACCCTGCGGCAAACATTGCCCTGGCAATTAAGCTCCCCAGCACTATGAGCGCGCAGCAGGCTGAACTGTCCGCGGTGGCGTACGTGGTTACCCACCCCGAGATTTTCCCAACCCCATACACGATTTGCTCAGACAGCATGTTCACGTGCAATTCGTGTACGGAGTACCTCGCCATCTGGTCCCGACGCGGGTACACCTCCGCGGACGGGCGGCCTTTAACAGTTAAGCCCTTGCTGGAGAAGATCCTAGCAGCTGTGGGGGAGAAAGGAGAGGTGTTCATCCATAAGGTGAAGGCTCACTCCATTACAGAACCCCGCAGTCAGGGCAACCAGCAGGCGGATGCGCTAGCCAGGGAGGGTGCCCGCAGCGGCATTCTCTGGGACCCATACGAACCCGGACCCGTGGCGGCGATCCAAGGCAGGGAGGGAATTCCCGGGAACACAGGGGTGACACCGCCCCCAGACCTAAAGACCGTCCAAACCCTGGATCCCGCCCTAAAAGCAGTCCTAAAAGCCATCACAGAGGGCAAACAGGTAGAAGGTCCGTACAGTACGGCAGCCCTCACAGTCAAGGAAGGTATGCTGTTCCGAAAGGAGCAGTGGGTTGTGCCGCAGCAGCACCGAAGGGAATTCCTGCAATTGGCCCACGAGGGTCCAGGAGCGGGACACCCCGGACCTGAGGTCACCTGGCAACGGGTGGAACAGGCGGGATGGTGGCCGGGACTTCGGGACGATGTCCGCGAGTTCTGCGCAAGCTGTCTTGTGTGTGCTGCTAACAACCCAGACCCCCACAAAAGGAAGGTGCCCATGGGGCACATCAGGAGGGTAGAGGGACCATGGCAGTCGATTCAGGTCGACTACATAGGGCCCCTGCCCGCCGCCCAGGGAGGCTATAAGTACTGCCTTGTCCTGGTAGATGTGTTCACCAAATGGGTAGAAGCCTTCCCGTGCAGAACAGCTACGGCACTGGGTACTGCTAAGATCTTGATTCGGGAAGTGTTCTCACGGTGGGGACTCCCCCGTTTTGTAGAGACCGACCAAGGGAGTCAGTTCACCGGTCAAGTAATGCAGAACGCCCTCAGGCTCTTGGGCATTGAGGGAAAATGGCACGTAGCATACAATCCCCAGTCATCCGGGATTGTTGAGCGTATGAATCGGACCCTCAAGGAAAAGCTGAGGAAAGAGACAATGGGCTCGCCCCAGAAATGGGCGGAGGTCCTGCCTTTAGTCCTCATGGGGATCCGAGCCAGCCAGTCCAAAAGCACGGGGTATTCCCCGCACGAGTTAATGACTGGAAGGATCATGCGAACACCCACCCATGTGCTAGCCCCGGTGCTCACTGAGGGCCAGCTCCGAGAGGTGAAACGGGACAAATTCGCCCAAACCCTCTTGGAGCGCCTGAGACAGATTTATGGGCAGACGGCTGGGAACATGGGAAGACAGCACCAGGGAAATAAACTGTTGTTGGAACCTCGGAAACAACAAGAGTGGGTAGTCGGGGACCAGGTCATGGTCCGAAACTACGCCAGGGTAGGGAGTTTTGAACCACTGTACATGGGGCCATACAGCATTGTAGACAAAGCCAGCCCCATGGTTTATGCAGTGAAGACGCCCCGACGTACCAAATGGTTTCACATCAACCAGTGTAAACTGTTTAAACCGGGTACACCAGGGCCACCAAAGGGGACCAGGTCTGAGAACAAAGATCCTCAGCCTGTAACAGAGTCACAGACCACACAGGCTGGAGCAGTAGCCTGCGTGAAGGGAGAGGCCATCCCATTGGAGTGGGAGGTCTCATCTTTTGAATGGGATTTAGGCAGGGGAGAGCCCGAACAGCTCAACCTCGCTTTAGACCCAATCACGGAGGAGGAAGAGTCAGAGGACGGCAGTCCCGCCCTCGACTCAAGCTTGGGGGAGGTAGGGAGTGGGGGTGGAGACTCGTTACCTGTAGGGACAGGTGAGGTGGAGTCGGAAGCCACAGATCCCGACCCCGGGGGGGCGGAGCCTGAGGAAGGGGAGCTGGAGCCGGCAGCTGTGGAGGAACCACAGGCTGTGACGGTAACAGTCACGACCCCAGGTCCATCGGCCCCGGGAGCCCAACCCAAAGCAGCCCCTCGTAGGTCAGCTCGAGCGCCCCAGCCCAGAAAATTTTGGCCAGATTCTCCCCATCCTCCCCAACCACGGTTTAAAGCAGCCCCAGGAAGACATGATCCCCGTTCAGCAGCGACAGGCTGCGGGGGATCAAGGCCAAAGATCAATGCAGCCCCATCGCAGGGTGTGGCACACGACAGACCTCACAGGGATTCGGAAAGCCGCCCCACGGAGGGCGGCGCTGTACATAAGTTAAGATAGGTAATTATGGTCATAGTTTAAGGAATGTAAAGTATATGGTGTTAAGAGTACAATTTTGAAGTCTGCCCGGTATGTGTGTTTTGTTAGGGAGCGGGGTCCAGGAACCCGCGCGTCCAATTAATTTAGGCCAGCACCTATCGGGAGCCCGGCTACATCATTTTGTTGGTTACAGAAACCTGGGATACGATGGAAAGGATTGTCGTCGCGTTCATGGCGATCGGATGCGGGTGGGCCTACCGAGGCCGCACCAAGGACGTCATCATTTTCGGGTGCTCCAGGGACACGGCCCCCATCGCAACGGATGGGACGGGGGAGCGAGAGGTAGAGGAAACCGCCACCTACTTCCACCAAGGGAGATGGCCAGGTTGGCTGGGAACGAATTCTACGGAATATTCCAGCAATTTCGGTTTTGCCTACCAAGAGACTTCATTAACGTGCCCTCGAGTGAGGATCCTAGCGCCCAGAGTCAGCGTCACCGTGGGAAAGAGGATTTGTCTGGTGTGCAATGGGAACGTACCACCAAGGCGATGGTGGTGGCTACGAAAGCTGGGAAAGGACATGAGAAACTCTACGGTCGAGTGGGAGCGACTGGGTAATAATACCCATCGGACTATTACGGGAACTCACGGACAATTACGTGTGTGTTGGGACAAATGGTGGGAACCGGATGAGGGAATATATGTCTGTATGTGGGGTTCGAGACGCGTCTGCCCCAAGGGCGTGTCCATCTTCTTCCAGAGGCAGTGGCAGGATGAAGGGAAGGGGATGAGATGGGATGTTAGCACTCGAGCGTGCGGAGCCCCATACTCCCCTATTCCGGTGAACGCCACTGAACTCATCACCCGCCCACGCAAGCCCCTGCCCACGCTTCCGGTAGCACTAGCCCAGAAAGGAGGGTGCCCAACCACCACCAAGGGACCCGGGAACGGTTTAGTATTGGTACCCACCGGTCAGGTGCTGTACCAAGGGGTACACTACGCGGTGGCCTCAGTGATTTTAAATCTCACTGAGGTAAGATTGCCGGAGTGGTGTCCCAAAGAAACGGAACAATTATACCAGGTCCTGTTAACCAGTATGTTTAGACAATTTTACGAATTTGACTTTGCCGACATCGACAGAGACAAATTATACACCACACCGCCAGAAGTTTTGGATCGAGTCGGGAGGCAAAGAAGGGGTACTGTAAATGACATATTCACTGCTTTTAATACCGGGACATCTGTTGTCAACGCTCTAGATAACGTGGAACTGCAGACACAGATCAACGGTTTAAAAGCCCAGTTAAGGAACATATTGACAGACGAAAACAAGGTCGTGGGTTCTGAGTTGCATGAGGACCAGGCCATGACACTACACTTTAAGGACATAATTGCTGAGCTGGAGAAACACGCGAGAACGGTAAATGCACTCATTAAGGAGGATCGGAATGCGTCCGATCAAGCTGCGCAAAACGAGGCCTGTGTGCTGTACGGGGCGTGGTTATTGGGCGAGGGCCGCAGTAATCTTGAGGATTTAAAACAGGGTTTGGTCCCGTCCTGGATCAGCAACAAGCACTTGCAAGCGCTCCACCCTTTTGAGAATGCATTAAGCCCGTGCCAGCTCAGACTAGCCGCAGAAGCATACCCAGTTCCAGTGGACTGCGGACATTCGAATCACACTATTATGGGAATAGTAGTAAGAATGCCGGTGTTGGGTCCCGCAGCAAAGCCCGCCCCGGTATACAGAGTAGAGAACATTGGAGTCATTCAGGGGGGCGCACACATTCGTTACGCAGTGGTCCCGCCTTACGTCATCAGATGGGAGCGTACGATGACAGGCACCGACCTCTCGGGATGTCGGAGCCGGGGAGCACACATCATCCTGTGTCCCCAGCACTTGAATGCCTTTTTGAAACCACAGTGCGGGTTCAGAACCGCTAGCGCGAAGCCGGTGAATTGCACCATGGAGGCAATGGCAGAGGACCATGTGCCCCCACAGGTAGCATATATCGGGGGTGGGACATACTGCGTCACCACTGCAGCGCCTCAGTACCGATATGGACAACACGAGTGGTGTTCGGTCGGTGATAGCAGTTTCTGTTTCAAACCCAGGGCCGAGGTTCAAGTGGCACAACAACGAATTGTTCCCATTCCTGCGCCCTCCACTGTACACATCACTATCAAAGAGAATTTCACAGACTTACAACGATTTGTCGCGCATTTTGGTTATGTCATTCCCCCTCTTCCCGAACACCTCACCAAGGTTTTAAAAGCCGTTATAGTTTCGCAGAAACATTTCTATACACTGGAGCAGAAGACTTTAGAGATAGGAAAAGACATATTGGACATAACCATCCCACCATGGTGGGACTTGTTCACCAACATAGAGGTCCCCGCCTGGATTAGAATAGCATCCCATATCCTAGTAGTATGTCAGGTTTTGATTGTGATATTTTTGCTCTTCGTGCATTGCAAAAGAGGCAAACGCCTCCAGAGGCACGAGAACACAGGAGAATGGAGAGAACGCTATGTGCAGATGGGGGAAGCAGATACCCCACTCTAAGCTGCTAGTATAAGATTAAGCGTCCCTCCAATTTGATTGTTTTGGGTTATAAGGAAATAAGTATGGTTATGTTATTAGTTGTTAGTAAGTTTTTTGGATTAATAAAAGATGCATGCAGATGGCGCAAAAGGGTATCAACCCCTGCCCATCTGACAGGTGAAGATGTTATAGTTTAAGTTTTGCTGTCTATGATTCCAAATGTGCATGAGGTAATTTTCATTTTCTCCGGAAATGGGAACTGCATGTGTCGTGAGGGGCATAGATAGTTAAGTGCCAGGAATGTTTGGATGTGGGGAATCAGGGAAAATTTGCTCATCAAGGATTATTGATACTTTAAGCAAGCTATCAGTATCACAGGGGGGCCTGTAAGATTCGCAATTTTCAGCAAAAATCACGCAAGAAAACTGGATAAAATAAGACTGTTTATTGACCAAAGTAAGCTTGCACAGAAAAACCTTTGATAAAAGGGCATACAAAATGGCCGCCAGGCCCCGTGATCAGTTTATGAACCATTTTATTTCTGTTACTGCAAGCCAGACAGGCTTGTGGATTGAAGACAGTGAGCCCACGAAAGCCAGTCTCTGGGAACCGAAACTCAGAGCAACAGCATACATATTCAATGGATTATAAGTACAGGATGGGGCCCATCAAGATATGGGCGGACAATGTAAAAACACTTATACCCATTTATCGTACAAAGGAAAAACCGTTTAGCAGCCATCAAGGAAAATGTCCGGACCGATCAATATGCGAACCGAGCCACGGTGACAATGCAAAAGACATTAAAAGACATTATCGGCCAGGAAGGCCAGTTTAAGTTATCACCGGCTCCGTTACAAGACAAAGCGCCCCTGCAGAGATTTCTGCCCGCCAAAATTAATACAAAGACAGGACTATGATTTGGCGGGAGATAAGACTGTCCCAAAAAAGTATAACTATGGATTGAAAGTCCATCTAAGTGACTTCGGACTCCGGGTTACTTGAACAACTTCTTCTTCACTGCCACGGCTTCTTGTTGGGCGACTTCAGGCTTCCATTTCTTCAAGAACTTTCTTCTACGAGGAACGAACGAAGGGCGGACGGTGCCCGGATCGGCGCCTCTTCCACTTCGGCAGATCGATTAAAACGTTTTCGTTTTTTTTAAAAGACGGACGGTTTCGGTAAAAGGACAACGTGGTCGGTGTTCAGCCAAACAAGGCTCGGCCACGACGAGAAGACGACGAGGGTGGCCCGGGTACTGGGGTCGGGAGATCATCGACGACCCAGGCCGACGGAGAAGAAACCCTCTGGAGAACCGGCGATCGATGCCACAAGATTCTCCCAAGTGCATAGCCTGCATCTGGGTCTGTTCCATGAACCCAAATTGACTTGGTGGATCTCAACCTTAACGAGCGCTCATCGAGGCTGGGTCTACCCCACCGCCTCGAGGGAGGAGAGAATATCGACTGCGCCAGAAGTTTCCAAATCCACGTGACGACGGAAAGCGGTGCCAAAAAGGCTGCGAACCCCCCCTTTTCTCGCGATTTCGAGAGTGGTGAGCATGATCCCAAGTTCCCCAGGTCGAAACTTAGTTTAGGTATAGGGGAGGGAGTTAAGGGAAATCGTAATGTGTTTCCCCTTTTACGATGTGCCGTGTGTTCCCCATTTCCATAGAGTCAAGTTCATAAATTTGTGCATGATTGTAGTAACTTTAATCTGTGCCTATGACATGTATTTTGTAATGCTTCAAACTGTTTAAAATAAAAGCATCCATTTCGTGCTATTCAACCTGGTCTATTGAGTTCTTTCTCTGCACTATTGTTCCCTGCACCTAAGTCCAAGGTCTAGAACCGTAGGGGGAGTGGGTCGAACCACTCAAGGGTAATTATTGCACGAAGCCTGGCAGGAGACCAGAAAGAGCAAGAGAAACCCCCTACAGATACTTGCAAAGCTTTTTTATCCCTCATCTCAGCTTTCCATTTTTGCTGCACAAGACTATCGGCAAGACTTGCTGCTACGGCACACTAAAGGATTTGATGTCCCTTGGCCCCTCTGTACCTCAGCGTGTGGAGACCCTTCGGAAGTACACGGGTTCACCGACAGCTGACACCACTGTTGTGTTTGAGCCATTGCCCCGAGCCAAAAGAGGCGTGGAGAATGCGGGCATCAAGCCCGCTACCTCTCACATGCAAAGCGAGCGCTCTACCATTTGAGCTAATTCCCCAGCTGCTTCTTGCAATTGCACCAAGTTTGCTTCTCAGTAGCTCCTTAGCACTCGCCTCTGAGCTGCTGCGCCACCAGCAGGGATCTCCTGCTTTGGGTTAGCCCGCTCCCTGATCTCTTTCAACGCTTTGCTCCAATCGGCGTTACCGAGCAACGGCAGGGCGGGAAATCAGAGAAATGGGGAAAGAAGCCGAGAAAGAGCCCGAGCTGGCGGAAGGGAAGCGAGGTGACCGGAAAGTAGCAGCCGCCACGAGCGTGAGGGAGCAGCCGAGAGCCCTGTCTGACTGATAGACGACTTCTTTTGCCTGAGGTTTTGCCTGAAAGAGAGTGCTGGGTGTTTTGGTGCGTTGCTGCTCAAAGGCACTTCCTGCTGGTGTGCAGATGCAACTGCTCAAGCAATGGAGGTGTCCTGTGCCTTAGCAGCAACATGTATACTAGCGTCAAGTTAAGAGCACTGCCTTGAGCTAAAAGCTCCTTACCGCTCACTTACTGCACAAGAACGCCCGCTCCTTCAAGCCGGAGTCGAACCAGCGACCTAACGACGACTTTGCTTTGCTTTTTTTCCACTGCAGTCCTCCGCTCTACCACCTGAAAATCGAAGGGAAGCGGCAAAGGTGTCTCGCTTTGGTGATTGTCCGCCGTGCGCCTTTTGACGCTCCCGGCCTGGTGTACCTGCTGATGCCGCAGTGTTGTGGGACTGTGAGTTGCCAGCTGCTCTGTACAGGCTGGGCCTGTGGCGCAATGGATAACGCGTCTGACTACGGATCAGAAGATTGTAGGTTCGACTCCTACCTGGCTTGAACTTTTTTACGCACTTTGCATTATGGGTCTAGATGCCTCGCAAGCGCACCTACTTGGTCATGCTGCCCAGCAGTTTGCATGGCAAGTGCCTTCTTAGCGCAGTCGGCAGCGCGTTAGTCTCATAATCTGAAGATTCTGAGTTCGATCCTCAGAGAAGGCATTGATACTTGCAAAGCTTTTTTATCCCTCATCTCAGCTTTCCATTTTTGCTGCACAAGACTATCGACAAGACTTGCTGCTACGGCACACCAAAGGATTTGATGTCCCTTGGCCCCTTTGTACCTCAGCGTGTGGAGACCCTTCGGAAGTACACGGGTTCACCGACAGCTGACACCACTGTTGTGTTTGAGCCATTGCCCCGAGCCAAAAGAGGCGTGGAGAATGCGGGCATCAAGCCCGCAACCTCTCACATGCAAAGCGAGCGCTCTACCATTTGAGCTAATTCCCCAGCTGCTTCTTGCAATTGCACCAAGTTTGCTTCTCAGTAGCTCCTTAGCACTCGCCTCTGAGCTGCTGCGCCACCAGCAGGGATCTCCTGCTTTGGGTTAGCCCGCTCCCTGATCTCTTTCAACGCTTTGCTCCAATCGGCGTTACCGAGCAACGGCAGGGCGGGAAATCAGACAAATGGGGAAAGAAGCCGAGAAAGAGCCCGATCCGGCGGAAGGGAAGCGAGGTGACCGGAAAGTAGCAGCCGCCACGAGCGTGAGGGAGCAGCCGAGAGCCCTGTCTGACTGATAGACGACTTCTTTTGCCTGAGGTTTTGCCTGAAAGAGAGTGCTGGGTGTTTTGGTGCGTTGCTGCTCAAAGGCACTTCCTGCTGGTGTGCAGATGCAACTGCTCAAGCAATGGAGGTGTCCTGTGCCTTAGCAGCAACATGTATACTAGCGTCAAGTTAAGAGCACTGCCTTGAGCTAAAAGCTCCTTACCGCTCACTTACTGCACAAGAACGCCCGCTCCTTCAAGCCGGAGTCGAACCAGCGACCTAACGACGACTTTGCTTTGCTTTTTTTCCACTGCAGTCCTCCGCTCTACCACCTGAAAATCGAAGGGAAGCGGCAAAGGTGTCTCGCTTTGGTGATTGTCCGCCGTGCGCCTTTTGACGCTCCCGGCCTGGTGTACCTGCTGATGCCGCAGTGTTGTGGGACTGTGAGTTGCCAGCTGCTCTGTACAGGCTGGGCCAGTGGCGCAATGGATAACGCGTCTGACTACGGATCAGAAGATTTTAGGTGAGACTCCTGCCTGGCTCGAACTTTTTTACGCACTTTGCATTATGGGTCTAGATGCCTCGCAAGCGCACCTACTTGGTCATGCTGCCCAGCAGTTTGCATGGCAAGTGCCTTCTTAGCGCAGTCGGCAGCGCGTTAGTCTCATAATCTGAAGATTCTGAGTTCGATCCTCAGAGAAGGCATTGATACTTGCAAAGCTTTTTTATCCCTCATCTCAGCTTTCCATTTTTGCTGCACATGACTATCGACAAGACTTGCTGCTACGGCACACCAAAGGATTTGATGTCCCTTGGCCCCTTTGTACCTCAGCGTGTGGAGACCCTTCGGAAGTACACGGGTTCACCGACAGCTGACACCACTGTTGTGTTTGAGCCATTGCCCCGAGCCAAAAGAGGCGTGGAGAATGCGGGCATCAAGCCCGCTACCTCTCACATGCAAAGCGAGCGCTCTACCATTTGAGCTAATTCCCCAGCTGCTTCTTGCAATTGCACCAAGTTTGCTTCTCAGTAGCTCCTTTGCACTCGCCTCTGAGCTGCTGCGCCACCAGCAGGGATCTCCTGCTTTGGGTTAGCCCGCTCCCTGATCTCTTTCAACGCTTTGCTCCAATCGGCGTTACCGAGCAACGGCAGGGCGGGAAATCAGACAAATGGGGAAAGAAGCCGAGAAAGAGCCCGATCCGGCGGAAGGGAAGCGAGGTGACCGGAAAGTAGCAGCCGCCACGAGCGTGAGGGAGCAGCCGAGAGCCCTGTCTGACTGATAGACGACTTCTTTTGCCTGAGGTTTTGCCTGAAAGAGAGTGCTGGGTGTTTTGGTGCGTTGCTGCTCAAAGGCACTTCCTGCTGGTGTGCAGATGCAACTGCTCAAGCAATGGAGGTGTCCTGTGCCTTAGCAGCAACATGTAAACTAGCGTCAAGTTAAGAGCACTGCCTTGAGCTAAAATATCCTTACTGCTCACTTACTGCACAAGAACGCCCGCTCCTTCAAGCCGGAGTCGAACCAGCGACCTAACGACGACTTTGCTTTGCTTTTTTTCCACTGCAGTCCTCCGCTCTACCACCTGAAAATCGAAGGGAAGCGGCAAAGGTGTCTCGCTTTGGTGATTGTCCGCCGTGCGCCTTTTGACGCTCCCGGCCTGGTGTACCTGCTGATGCCGCAGTGTTGTGGGACTGTGAGTTGCCAGCTGATCTGTACAGGCTGGGCCAGTGGCGCAATGGATAACGCGTCTGACTACGGATCAGAAGATTGTAGGTTCGACTCCTACCTGGCTCGAACTTTTTTACGCACTTTGCATTATGGCGCTAGATGCCTCGCAAGCGCACCTACTTGGTCATGCTGCCCAGCAGTTTGCATGGCAAGTGCCTTCTTAGCGCAGTAGGCAGCGCGTCAGTCTCATAATCTGAAGGTCCTGAGTTCGATCCTCAGAGAAGGCATTGATACTTGCAAAGCTTTTTTTATCCCTCATCTCAGCTTTCCATTTTTGCTGCACAAGACTATCGACAAGACTTGCTGCTACGGCACACCAAAGGATTTGATGTCCCTTGGCCCCTCTGTACCTCAGCGTGTGGAGACCCTTCGGAAGTACACGGGTTCACCGACAGCTGACACCACTGTTGTGTTTGAGCCATTGCCCCGAGCCAAAAGAGGCGTGGAGAATGCGGGCATCAAGCCCGCTACCTCTCACATGCAAAGCGAGCGCTCTACCATTTGAGCTAATTCCCCAGCTGCTTCTTGCAATTGCACCAAGTTTGCTTCTCAGTAGCTCCTTAGCACTCGCCTCTGAGCTGCTGCGCCACCAGCAGGGATCTCCTGCTTTGGGTTAGCCCGCTCCCTGATCTCTTTCAACGCTTTGCTCCAATCGGCGTTACCGAGCAACGGCAGGGCGGGAAATCAGAGAAATGGGGAAAGAAGCCGAGAAAGAGCCCGAGCCGGCGGAAGGGAAGCGAGGTGACCGGAAAGTAGCAGCCGCCACGAGCGTGAGGGAGCAGCCGAGAGCCCTGTCTGACTGATAGACGACTTCTTTTGCCTGAAAGAGAGTGCTGGGTGTTTTGGTGCGTTGCTGCTCAAAGGCACTTCCTGCTGGTGTGCAGATGCAACTGCTCAAGCAATGGAGGTGTCCTGTGCCTTAGCAGCAACATGTATACTAGCGTCAAGTTAAGAGCACTGCCTTGAGCTAAAAGCTCCTTACCGCTCACTTACTGCACAAGAACGCCCGCTCCTTCAAGCCGGAGTCGAACCAGCGACCTAACGACGACTTTGCTTTGCTTTTTTTCCACTGCAGTCCTCCGCTCTACCACCTGAAAATCGAAGGGAAGCGGCAAAGGTGTCTCGCTTTGGTGATTGTCCGCCGTGCGCCTTTTGACGCTCCCGGCCTGGTGTACCTGCTGATGCCGCAGTGTTGTGGGACTGTGAGTTGCCAGCTGCTCTGTACAGGCTGGGCCAGTGGCGCAATGGATAACGCGTCTGACTACGGATCAGAAGATTTTAGGTGAGACTCCTGCCTGGCTCGAACTTTTTTACGCACTTTGCATTATGGGTCTAGATGCCTCGCAAGCGCACCTACTTGGTCATGCTGCCCAGCAGTTTGCATGGCAAGTGCCTTCTTAGCGCAGTCGGCAGCGCGTTAGTCTCATAATCTGAAGATTCTGAGTTCGATCCTCAGAGAAGGCATTGATACTTGCAAAGCTTTTTTATCCCTCATCTCAGCTTTCCATTTTTGCTGCACATGACTATCGACAAGACTTGCTGCTACGGCACACCAAAGGATTTGATGTCCCTTGGCCCCTCTGTACCTCAGCGTGTGGAGACCCTTCGGAAGTACACGGGTTCACCGACAGCTGACACCACTGTTGTGTTTGAGCCATTGCCCCGAGCCAAAAGAGGCGTGGAGAATGCGGGCATCAAGCCCGCTACCTCTCACATGCAAAGCGAGCGCTCTACCATTTGAGCTAATTCCCCAGCTGCTTCTTGCAATTGCACCAAGTTTGCTTCTCAGTAGCTCCTTAGCACTCGCCTCTGAGCTGCTGCGCCACCAGCAGGGATCTCCTGCTTTGGGTTAGCCCGCTCCCTGATCTCTTTCAATGCTTTGCTCCAATCGGCGTTACCGAGCAACGGCAGGGCGGGAAATCAGAGAAATGGGGAAAGAAGCCGAGAAAGAGCCCGAGCCGGCGGAAGGGAAGCGAGGTGACCGGAAAGTAGCAGCCGCCACGATCGTGAGGGAGCAGCCGAGAGCCCTGTCTGACTGAGAGACGACTTCTTTTGCCTGAGGTTTTGCCTGAAAGAGAGTGCTGGGTGTTTTGGTGCGTTGCTGCTCAAAGGCACTTCCTGCTGGTGTGCAGATGCAACTGCTCAAGCAATGGAGGTGTCCTGTGCCTTAGCAGCAACATGTATACTAGCGTCAAGTTAAGAGCACTGCCTTGAGCTAAAAGCTCCTTACCGCTCACTTACTGCACAAGAACGCCCGCTCCTTCAAGCCGGAGTCGAACCAGCGACCTAACGACGACTTTGCTTTGCTTTTTTTCCACTGCAGTCCTCCGCTCTACCACCTGAAAATCGAAGGGAAGCGGCAAAGGTGTCTCGCTTTGGTGATTGTCCGCCGTGCGCCTTTTGACGCTCCCGGCCTGGTGTACCTGCTGATGCCGCAGTGTTGTGGGACTGTGAGTTGCCAGCTGCTCTGTACAGGCTGGGCCAGTGGCGCAATGGATAACGCGCCTGACTACGGATCAGAAGATTTTAGGTGAGACTCCTGCCTGGCTCGAACTTTTTTACGCACTTTGCATTATGGGTCTAGATGCCTCGCAAGCGCACCTACTTGGTCATGCTGCCCAGCAGTTTGCATGGCAAGTGCCTTCTTAGCGCAGTCGGCAGCGCGTTAGTCTCATAATCTGAAGATTCTGAGTTCGATCCTCAGAGAAGGCATTGATACTTGCAAAGCTTTTTTATCCCTCATCTCAGCTTTCCATTTTTGCTGCACATGACTATCGACAAGACTTGCTGCTACGGCACACCAAAGGATTTGATGTCCCTTGGCCCCTTTGTACCTCAGCGTGTGGAGACCCTTCGGAAGTACACGGGTTCACCGACAGCTGACACCACTGTTGTGTTTGAGCCATTGCCCCGAGCCAAAAGAGGCGTGGAGAATGCGGGCATCAAGCCCGCTACCTCTCACATGCAAAGCGAGCGCTCTACCATTTGAGCTAATTCCCCAGCTGCTTCTTGCAATTGCACCAAGTTTGCTTCTCAGTAGCTCCTTTGCACTCGCCTCTGAGCTGCTGCGCCACCAGCAGGGATCTCTTGCTTTGGGTTAGCCCGCTCCCTGATCTCTTTCAACGCTTTGCTCCAATAGGCGTTACCGAGCAACGGCAGGGCGGGAAATCAGAGAAATGGGGAAAGAAGCCGAGAAAGAGCCCGAGCCGGTGGAAGGGAAGCGAGGTGACCGGAAAGTAGCAGCCGCCACGAGCGTGAGGGAGCAGCCGAGAGCCCTGTCTGACTGATAGACGACTTCTTTTGCCTGAGGTTTTGCCTGAAAGAGAGTGCTGGGTGTTTTGGTGCGTTGCTGCTCAAAGGCACTTCCTGCTGGTGTGCAGATGCAACTGCTCAAGCAATGGAGGTGTCCTGTGCCTTAGCAGCAACATGTAAACTAGCGTCAAGTTAAGAGCACTGCCTTGAGCTAAAATATCCTTACTGCTCACTTACTGCACAAGAACGCCCGCTCCTTCAAGCCGGAGTCGAACCAGCGACCTAACGACGACTTTGCTTTGCTTTTTTTCCACTGCAGTCCTCCGCTCTACCACCTGAAAATCGAAGGGAAGCGGCAAAGGTGTCTCGCTTTGGTGATTGTCCGCCGTGCGCCTTTTGACGCTCCCGGCCTGGTGTACCTGCTGATGCCGCAGTGTTGTGGGACTGTGAGTTGCCAGCTGCTCTATACAGGCTGGGCCAGTGGCGCAATGGATAACGCGTCTGACTACGGATCAGAAGATTGTAGGTTCGACTCCTACCTGGCTCGAACTTTTTTACGCACTTTGCATTATGGCGCTAGATGCCTCGCAAGCGCACCTACTTGGTCATGCTGCCCAGCAGTTTGCATGGCAAGTGCCTTCGTAGCGCAGTAGGCAGCGCGTCAGTCTCATAATCTGAAGGTCCTGAGTTCGATCCTCAGAGAAGGCATTGATACTTGCAAAGCTTTTTTATCCCTCATCTCAGCTTTCCATTTTTGCTGCACAAGACTATCGGCAAGACTTGCTGCTACGGCACACTAAAGGATTTGATGTCCCTTGGCCCCTCTGTACCTCAGCGTGTGGAGACACTTCGGAAGTACACGGGTTCACCGACAGCTGACACCACTGTTGTGTTTGAGCCATTGCCCCGAGCCAAAAGAGGCGTGGAGAATGCGGGCATCAAGCCCGCTACCTCTCACATGCAAAGCGAGCGCTCTACCATTTGAGCTAATTCCCCAGCTGCTTCTTGCAATTGCACCAAGTTTGCTTCTCAGTAGCTCCTTAGCACTCGCCTCTGAGCTGCTGCGCCACCAGCAGGGATCTCCTGCTTTGGGTTAGCCCGCTCCCTGATCTCTTTCAATGCTTTGCTCCAATCGGCGTTACCGAGCAACGGCAGGGCGGGAAATCAGAGAAATGGGGAAAGAAGCCGAGAAAGAGCCCGAGCTGGCGGAAGGGAAGCGAGGTGACCGGAAAGTAGCAGCCGCCACGAGCGTGAGGGAGCAGCCGAGAGCCCTGTCTGACTGATAGACGACTTCTTTTGCCTGAGGTTTTGCCTGAAAGAGAGTGCTGGGTGTTTTGGTGCGTTGCTGCTCAAAGGCACTTCCTGCTGGTGTGCAGATGCAACTGCTCAAGCAATGGAGGTGTCCTGTGCCTTAGCAGCAACATGTATACTAGCGTCAAGTTAAGAGCACTGCCTTGAGCTAAAAGCTCCTTACCGCTCACTTACTGCACAAGAACGCCCGCTCCTTCAAGCCGGAGTCGAACCAGCGACCTAACGACGACTTTGCTTTGCTTTTTTTCCACTGCAGTCCTCCGCTCTACCACCTGAAAATCGAAGGGAAGCGGCAAAGGTGTCTCGCTTTGGTGATTGTCCGCCGTGCGCCTTTTGACGCTCCCGGCCTGGTGTACCTGCTGATGCCGCAGTGTTGTGGGACTGTGAGTTGCCAGCTGCTCTGTACAGGCTGGGCCAGTGGCGCAATGGATAACGCGTCTGACTACGGATCAGAAGATTTTAGGTGAGACTCCTGCCTGGCTCGAACTTTTTTACGCACTTTGCATTATGGGTCTAGATGCCTCGCAAGCGCACCTACTTGGTCATGCTGCCCAGCAGTTTGCATGGCAAGTGCCTTCTTAGCGCAGTCGGCAGCGCGTTAGTCTCATAATCTGAAGATTCTGAGTTCGATCCTCAGAGAAGGCATTGATACTTGCAAAGCTTTTTTATCCCTCATCTCAGCTTTCCATTTTTGCTGCACATGACTATCGACAAGACTTGCTGCTACGGCACACCAAAGGATTTGATGTCCCTTGGCCCCTTTGTACCTCAGCGTGTGGAGACCCTTCGGAAGTACACGGGTTCACCGACAGCTGACACCACTGTTGTGTTTGAGCCATTGCCCCGAGCCAAAAGAGGCGTGGAGAATGCGGGCATCAAGCCCGCTACCTCTCACATGCAAAGCGAGCGCTCTACCATTTGAGCTAATTCCCCAGCTGCTTCTTGCAATTGCACCAAGTTTGCTTCTCAGTAGCTCCTTTGCACTCGCCTCTGAGCTGCTGCGCCACCAGCAGGGATCTCTTGCTTTGGGTTAGCCCGCTCCCTGATCTCTTTCAACGCTTTGCTCCAATAGGCGTTACCGAGCAACGGCAGGGCGGGAAATCAGACAAATGGGGAAAGAAGCCGAGAAAGAGCCCGATCCGGCGGAAGGGAAGCGAGGTGACCGGAAAGTAGCAGCCGCCACGAGCGTGAGGGAGCAGCCGAGAGCCCTGTCTGACTGATAGACGACTTCTTTTGTCTGAGGTTTTGCCTGAAAGAGAGTGCTGGGTGTTTTGGTGCGTTGCTGCTCAAAGGCACTTCCTGCTGGTGTGCAGATGCAACTGCTCAAGCAATGGAGGTGTCCTGTGCCTTAGCAGCAACATGTAAACTAGCGTCAAGTTAAGAGCACTGCCTTGAGCTAAAATATCCTTACTGCTCACTTACTGCACAAGAACGCCCGCTCCTTCAAGCCGGAGTCGAACCAGCGACCTAACGACGACTTTGCTTTGCTTTTTTTCCACTGCAGTCCTCCGCTCTACCACCTGAAAATCGAAGGGAAGCGGCAAAGGTGTCTCGCTTTGGTGATTGTCCGCCGTGCGCCTTTTGACGCTCCCGGCCTGGTGTACCTGCTGATGCCGCAGTGTTGTGGGACTGTGAGTTGCCAGCTGATCTGTACAGGCTGGGCCAGTGGCGCAATGGATAACGCGTCTGACTACGGATCAGAAGATTGTAGGTTCGACTCCTACCTGGCTCGAACTTTTTTACGCACTTTGCATTATGGCGCTAGATGCCTCGCAAGCGCACCTACTTGGTCATGCTGCCCAGCAGTTTGCATGGCAAGTGCCTTCTTAGCGCAGTAGGCAGCGCGTCAGTCTCATAATCTGAAGGTCCTGAGTTCGATCCTCAGAGAAGGCATTGATACTTGCAAAGCTTTTTTTATCCCTCATCTCAGCTTTCCATTTTTGCTGCACAAGACTATCGACAAGACTTGCTGCTACGGCACACTAAAGGATTTGATGTCCCTTGGCCCCTCTGTACCTCAGCGTGTGGAGACCCTTCGGAAGTACACGGGTTCACCGACAGCTGACACCACTGTTGTGTTTGAGCCATTGCCCCGAGCCAAAAGAGGCGTGGAGAATGCGGGCATCAAGCCCGCTACCTCTCACATGCAAAGCGAGCGCTCTACCATTTGAGCTAATTCCCCAGCTGCTTCTTGCAATTGCACCAAGTTTGCTTCTCAGTAGCTCCTTAGCACTCGCCTCTGAGCTGCTGCGCCACCAGCAGGGATCTCCTGCTTTGGGTTAGCCCGCTCCCTGATCTCTTTCAACGCTTTGCTCCAATCGGCGTTACCGAGCAACGGCAGGGCGGGAAATCAGAGAAATGGGGAAAGAAGCCGAGAAAGAGCCCGAGCCAGCGGAAGGGAAGCGAGGTGACCGGAAAGTAGCAGCCGCCACGAGCGTGAGGGAGCAGCCGAGAGCCCTGTCTGACTGATAGACGACTTCTTTTGCCTGAGGTTTTGCCTGAAAGAGAGTGCTGGGTGTTTTGGTGCGTTGCTGCTCAAAGGCACTTCCTGCTGGTGTGCAGATGCAACTGTTCAAGCAATGGAGGTGTCCTGTGCCTTAGCAGCAACATGTAAACTAGCGTCAAGTTAAGAGCACTGCCTTGAGCTAAAATATCCTTACTGCTCACTTACTGCACAAGAACGCCCGCTCCTTCAAGCCGGAGTCGAACCAGCGACCTAACGACGACTTTGCTTTGCTTTTTTTCCACTGCAGTCCTCCGCTCTACCACCTGAAAATCGAAGGGAAGCGGCAAAGGTGTCTCGCTTTGGTGATTGTCCGCCGTGCGCCTTTTGACGCTCCCGGCCTGGTGTACCTGCTGATGCCGCAGTGTTGTGGGACTGTGAGTTGCCAGCTGCTCTATACAGGCTGGGCCAGTGGCGCAATGGATAACGCGTCTGACTACGGATCAGAAGATTGTAGGTTCGACTCCCATCTGGCTCGAACTTTTTTACGCACTTTGCATTATGGCGCTAGATGCCTCGCAAGCGCACCTACTTGGTCATGCTGCCCAGCAGTTTGCATGGCAAGTGCCTTCTTAGCGCAGTTGGCAGCGCGTCAGTCTCATAATCTGAAGGTCCTGAGTTCAATCCTCAGAGAAGGCATTGATACTTGCAAAGCTTTTTTTATCCCTCATCTCAGCTTTCCATTTTTGCTGCACAAGACTATCGACAAGAGTTGCTGCTACGGCACACTAAAGGATTTGATGTCCCTTGGCCCCTCTGTACCTCAGCGTGTGGAGACCCTTCGGAAGTACACGGGTTCACCGACAGCTGACACCACTGTTGTGTTTGAGCCATTGCCCCGAGCCAAAAGAGGCGTGGAGAATGCGGGCATCAAGCCCGCTACCTCTCACATGCAAAGCGAGCGCTCTACCATTTGAGCTAATTCCCCAGCTGCTTCTTGTAATTGCACCAAGTTTGCTTCTCAGTAGCTCCTTAGCACTCGCCTCTGAGCTGCTGCGCCACCAGCAGGGATCTCCTGCTTTGGGTTAGCCCGCTCCCTGATCTCTTTCAACGCTTTGCTCCAATCGGCGTTACCGAGCAACGGCAGGGCGGGAAATCAGAGAAATGGGGAAAGAAGCCGAGAAAGAGCCCGAGCCGGTGGAAGGGAAGCGAGGTGACCGGAAAGTAGCAGCCGCCACGAGCGTGAGGGAGCAGCCGAGAGCCCTGTCTGACTGATAGACGACTTCTTTTGCCTGAGGTTTTGCCTGAAAGAGAGTGCTGGGTGTTTTGGTGCGTTGCTGCTCAAAGGCACTTCCTGCTGGTGTGCAGATGCAACTGCTCAAGCAATGGAGGTGTCCTGTGCCTTAGCAGCAACATGTATACTAGCGTCAAGTTAAGAGCACTGCCTTGAGCTAAAAGCTCCTTACCGCTCACTTACTGCACAAGAACGCCCGCTCCTTCAAGCCGGAGTCGAACCAGCGACCTAACGACGACTTTGCTTTGCTTTTTTTCCACTGCAGTCCTCCGCTCTACCACCTGAAAATTGAAGGGAAGCGGCAAAGGTGTCTCGCTTTGGTGATTGTCCGCCGTGCGCCTTTTGACGCTCCCGGCCTGGTGTACCTGCTGATGCCGCAGTGTTGTGGGACTGTGAGTTGCCAGCTGCTCTGTACAGGCTGGGCCAGTGGCGCAATGGATAACGCGTCTGACTACGGATCAGAAGATTTTAGGTGAGACTCCTGCCTGGCTCGAACTTTTTTACGCACTTTGCATTATGGGTCTAGATGCCTCGCAAGCGCACCTACTTGGTCATGCTGCCCAGCAGTTTGCATGGCAAGTGCCTTCTTAGCGCAGTCGGCAGCGCGTTAGTCTCATAATCTGAAGATTCTGAGTTCGATCCTCAGAGAAGGCATTGATACTTGCAAAGCTTTTTTATCCCTCATCTCAGCTTTCCATTTTTGCTGCACAAGACTATCGACAAGACTTGCTGCTACGGCACACCAAAGGATTTGATGTCCCTTGGCCCCTTTGTACCTCAGCGTGTGGAGACCCTTCGGAAGTACACGGGTTCACCGACAGCTGACACCACTGTTGTGTTTGAGCCATTGCCCCGAGGCAAAAGAGGCGTGGAGAATGCGGGCATCAAGCCCGCTACCTCTCACATGCAAAGCGAGCGCTCTACCATTTGAGCTAATTCCCCAGCTGCTTCTTGTAATTGCACCAAGTTTGCTTCTCAGTAGCTCCTTAGCACTCGCCTCTGAGCTGCTGCGCCACCAGCAGGGATCTCCTGCTTTGGGTTAGCCCGCTCCCTGATCTCTTTCAACGCTTTGCTCCAATCGGCGTTACCGAGCAACGGCAGGGCGGGAAATCAGAGAAATGGGGAAAGAAGCCGAGAAAGAGCCCGAGCCGGTGGAAGGGAAGCGAGGTGACCGGAAAGTAGCAGCCGCCACGAGCGTGAGGGAGCAGCCGAGAGCCCTGTCTGACTGATAGACGACTTCTTTTGCCTGAGGTTTTGCCTGAAAGAGAGTGCTGGGTGTTTTGGTGCGTTGCTGCTCAAAGGCACTTCCTGCTGGTGTGCAGATGCAACTGCTCAAGCAATGGAGGTGTCCTGTGCCTTAGCAGCAACATGTATACTAGCGTCAAGTTAAGAGCACTGCCTTGAGCTAAAAGCTCCTTACCGCTCACTTACTGCACAAGAACGCCCGCTCCTTCAAGCCGGAGTCGAACCAGCGACCTAACGACGACTTTGCTTTGCTTTTTTTCCACTGCAGTCCTCCGCTCTACCACCTGAAAATCGAAGGGAAGCGGCAAAGGTGTCTCGCTTTGGTGATTGTCCGCCGTGCGCCTTTTGACGCTCCCGGCCTGGTGTACCTGCTGATGCCGCAGTGTTGTGGGACTGTGAGTTGCCAGCTGCTCTGTACAGGCTGGGCCAGTGGCGCAATGGATAACGCGTCTGACTACGGATCAGAAGATTTTAGGTGAGACTCCTACCTGGCTCGAACTTTTTTACGCACTTTGCATTATGGGTCTAGATGCCTCGCAAGCGCACCTACTTGGTCATGCTGCCCAGCAGTTTGCATGGCAAGTGCCTTCTTAGCGCAGTCGGCAGCGCGTTAGTCTCATAATCTGAAGATTCTGAGTTCGATCCTCAGAGAAGGCATTGATACTTGCAAAGCTTTTTTATCCCTCATCTCAGCTTTCCATTTTTGCTGCACAAGACTATCGACAAGACTTGCTGCTACGGCACACCAAAGGATTTGATGTCCCTTGGCCCCTTTGTACCTCAGCGTGTGGAGACCCTTCGGAAGTACACGGGTTCACCGACAGCTGACACCACTGTTGTGTTTGAGCCATTGCCCCGAGGCAAAAGAGGCGTGGAGAATGCGGGCATCAAGCCCGCTACCTCTCACATGCAAAGCGAGCGCTCTACCATTTGAGCTAATTCCCCAGCTGCTTCTTGCAATTGCACCAAGTTTGCTTCTCAGTAGCTCCTTAGCACTCGCCTCTGAGCTGCTGCGCCACCAGCAGGGATCTCCTGCTTTGGGTTAGCCCGCTCCCTGATCTCTTTCAACGCTTTGCTCCAATCGGCGTTACTGAGCAACGGCAGGGCGGGAAATCAGACAAATGGGGAAAGAAGCCGAGAAAGAGCCCGATCCGGCGGAAGGGAAGCGAGGTGACCGGAAAGTAGCAGCCGCCACGAGCGTGAGGGAGCAGCCGAGAGCCCTGTCTGACTGATAGACGACTTCTTTTGCCTGAAAGAGAGTGCTGGGTGTTTTGGTGCGTTGCTGCTCAAAGGCACTTCCTGCTGGTGTGCAGATGCAACTGCTCAAGCAATGGAGGTGTCCTGTGCCTTAGCAGCAACATGTAAACTAGCGTCAAGTTAAGAGCACTGCCTTGAGCTAAAATATCCTTACTGCTCACTTACTGCACAAGAACGCCCGCTCCTTCAAGCCGGAGTCGAACCAGCGACCTAACGACGACTTTGCTTTGCTTTTTTTCCACAGCAGTCCTCCGCTCTACCACCTGAAAATCGAAGGGAAGCGGCAAAGGTGTCTCGCTTTGGTGATTGTCCGCCGTGCGCCTTTTGACGCTCCCGGCCTGGTGTACCTGCTGATGCCGCAGTGTTGTGGGACTGTGAGTTGCCAGCTGCTCTGTACAGGCTGGGCCAGTGGCGCAATGGATAACGCGTTTGACTACGGATCAGAAGATTGTAGGTTCGACTCCTACCTGGCTCGAACTTTTTTACGCACTTTGCATTATGGCGCTAGATGCCTCGCAAGCGCACCTACTTGGTCATGCTGCCCAGCAGTTTGCATGGCAAGTGCCTTCTTAGTGCAGTAGGCAGCGCGTCAGTCTCATAATCTGAAGGTCCTGAGTTCGATCCTCAGAGAAGGCATTGATACTTGCAAAGCTTTTTTTATCCCTCATCTCAGCTTTCCATTTTTGCTGCACAAGACTATCGACAAGAGTTGCTGCTACGGCACACTAAAGGATTTGATGTCCCTTGGCCCCTCTGTACCTCAGCGTGTGGAGACCCTTCGGAAGTACACGGGTTCACCGACAGCTGACACCACTGTTGTGTTTGAGCCATTGCCCCGAGCCAAAAGAGGCGTGGAGAATGCGGGCATCAAGCCCGCTACCTCTCACATGCAAAGCGAGCGCTCTACCATTTGAGCTAATTCCCCAGCTGCTTCTTGCAATTGCACCAAGTTTGCTTCTCAGTAGCTCCTTAGCACTCGCCTCTGAGCTGCTGCGCCACCAGCAGGGATCTCCTGCTTTGGGTTAGCCCGCTCCCTGATCTCTTTCAACGCTTTGCTCCAATCGGCGTTACCGAGCAACGGCAGGGCGGGAAATCAGAGAAATGGGGAAAGAAGCCGAGAAAGAGCCCGAGCCGGCGGAAGGGAAGCGAGGTGACCGGAAAGTAGCAGCCGCCACGATCGTGAGGGAGCAGCCGAGAGCCCTGTCTGACTGAGAGACGACTTCTTTTGCCTGAGGTTTTGCCTGAAAGAGAGTGCTGGGTGTTTTGGTGCGTTGCTGCTCAAAGGCACTTCCTGCTGGTGTGCAGATGCAACTGCTCAAGCAATGGAGGTGTCCTGTGCCTTAGCAGCAACATGTATACTAGCGTCAAGTTAAGAGCACTGCCTTGAGCTAAAAGCTCCTTACCGCTCACTTACTGCACAAGAACGCCCGCTCCTTCAAGCCGGAGTCGAACCAGCGACCTAACGACGACTTTGCTTTGCTTTTTTTCCACTGCAGTCCTCCGCTCTACCACCTGAAAATCGAAGGGAAGCGGCAAAGGTGTCTCGCTTTGGTGATTGTCCGCCGTGCGCCTTTTGACGCTCCCGGCCTGGTGTACCTGCTGATGCCGCAGTGTTGTGGGACTGTGAGTTGCCAGCTGCTCTGTACAGGCTGGGCCAGTGGCGCAATGGATAACGCGTCTGACTACGGATCAGAAGATTTTAGGTGAGACTCCTGCCTGGCTCGAACTTTTTTACGCACTTTGCATTATGGGTCTAGATGCCTCGCAAGCGCACCTACTTGGTCATGCTGCCCAGCAGTTTGCATGGCAAGTGCCTTCTTAGCGCAGTCGGCAGCGCGTTAGTCTCATAATCTGAAGATTCTGAGTTCGATCCTCAGAGAAGGCATTGATACTTGCAAAGCTTTTTTATCCCTCATCTCAGCTTTCCATTTTTGCTGCACAAGACTATCGACAAGACTTGCTGCTACGGCACACCAAAGGATTTGATGTCCCTTGGCCCCTTTGTACCTCAGCGTGTGGAGACCCTTCGGAAGTACACGGGTTCACCGACAGCTGACACCACTGTTGTGTTTGAGCCATTGCCCCGAGGCAAAAGAGGCGTGGAGAATGCGGGCATCAAGCCCGCTACCTCTCACATGCAAAGCGAGCGCTCTACCATTTGAGCTAATTCCCCAGCTGCTTCTTGCAATTGCACCAAGTTTGCTTCTCAGTAGCTCCTTAGCACTCGCCTCTGAGCTGCTGCGCCACCAGCAGGGATCTCCTGCTTTGGGTTAGCCCGCTCCCTGATCTCTTTCAACGCTTTGCTCCAATCGGCGTTACTGAGCAACGGCAGGGCGGGAAATCAGACAAATGGGGAAAGAAGCCGAGAAAGAGCCCGATCCGGCGGAAGGGAAGCGAGGTGACCGGAAAGTAGCAGCCGCCACGAGCGTGAGGGAGCAGCCGAGAGCCCTGTCTGACTGATAGACGACTTCTTTTGCCTGAAAGAGAGTGCTGGGTGTTTTGGTGCGTTGCTGCTCAAAGGCACTTCCTGCTGGTGTGCAGATGCAACTGCTCAAGCAATGGAGGTGTCCTGTGCCTTAGCAGCAACATGTAAACTAGCGTCAAGTTAAGAGCACTGCCTTGAGCTAAAATATCCTTACTGCTCACTTACTGCACAAGAACGCCCGCTCCTTCAAGCCGGAGTCGAACCAGCGACCTAACGACGACTTTGCTTTGCTTTTTTTCCACAGCAGTCCTCCGCTCTACCACCTGAAAATCGAAGGGAAGCGGCAAAGGTGTCTCGCTTTGGTGATTGTCCGCCGTGCGCCTTTTGACGCTCCCGGCCTGGTGTACCTGCTGATGCCGCAGTGTTGTGGGACTGTGAGTTGCCAGCTGCTCTGTACAGGCTGGGCCAGTGGCGCAATGGATAACGCGTTTGACTACGGATCAGAAGATTGTAGGTTCGACTCCTACCTGGCTCGAACTTTTTTACGCACTTTGCATTATGGCGCTAGATGCCTCGCAAGCGCACCTACTTGGTCATGCTGCCCAGCAGTTTGCATGGCAAGTGCCTTCTTAGTGCAGTAGGCAGCGCGTCAGTCTCATAATCTGAAGGTCCTGAGTTCGATCCTCAGAGAAGGCATTGATACTTGCAAAGCTTTTTTTATCCCTCATCTCAGCTTTCCATTTTTGCTGCACAAGACTATCGACAAGAGTTGCTGCTACGGCACACTAAAGGATTTGATGTCCCTTGGCCCCTCTGTACCTCAGCGTGTGGAGACCCTTCGGAAGTACACGGGTTCACCGACAGCTGACACCACTGTTGTGTTTGAGCCATTGCCCCGAGCCAAAAGAGGCGTGGAGAATGCGGGCATCAAGCCCGCTACCTCTCACATGCAAAGCGAGCGCTCTACCATTTGAGCTAATTCCCCAGCTGCTTCTTGCAATTGCACCAAGTTTGCTTCTCAGTAGCTCCTTAGCACTCGCCTCTGAGCTGCTGCGCCACCAGCAGGGATCTCCTGCTTTGGGTTAGCCCGCTCCCTGATCTCTTTCAACGCTTTGCTCCAATCGGCGTTACCGAGCAACGGCAGGGCGGGAAATCAGAGAAATGGGGAAAGAAGCCGAGAAAGAGCCCGAGCCGGCGGAAGGGAAGCGAGGTGACCGGAAAGTAGCAGCCGCCACGATCGTGAGGGAGCAGCCGAGAGCCCTGTCTGACTGAGAGACGACTTCTTTTGCCTGAGGTTTTGCCTGAAAGAGAGTGCTGGGTGTTTTGGTGCGTTGCTGCTCAAAGGCACTTCCTGCTGGTGTGCAGATGCAACTGCTCAAGCAATGGAGGTGTCCTGTGCCTTAGCAGCAACATGTATACTAGCGTCAAGTTAAGAGCACTGCCTTGAGCTAAAAGCTCCTTACCGCTCACTTACTGCACAAGAACGCCCGCTCCTTCAAGCCGGAGTCGAACCAGCGACCTAACGACGACTTTGCTTTGCTTTTTTTCCACTGCAGTCCTCCGCTCTACCACCTGAAAATCGAAGGGAAGCGGCAAAGGTGTCTCGCTTTGGTGATTGTCCGCCGTGCGCCTTTTGACGCTCCCGGCCTGGTGTACCTGCTGATGCCGCAGTGTTGTGGGACTGTGAGTTGCCAGCTGCTCTGTACAGGCTGGGCCAGTGGCGCAATGGATAACGCGTCTGACTACGGATCAGAAGATTTTAGGTGAGACTCCTGCCTGGCTCGAACTTTTTTACGCACTTTGCATTATGGGTCTAGATGCCTCGCAAGCGCACCTACTTGGTCATGCTGCCCAGCAGTTTGCATGGCAAGTGCCTTCTTAGCGCAGTCGGCAGCGCGTTAGTCTCATAATCTGAAGATTCTGAGTTCGATCCTCAGAGAAGGCATTGATACTTGCAAAGCTTTTTTATCCCTCATCTCAGCTTTCCATTTTTGCTGCACATGACTATCGACAAGACTTGCTGCTACGGCACACCAAAGGATTTGATGTCCCTTGGCCCCTTTGTACCTCAGCGTGTGGAGACCCTTCGGAAGTACACGGGTTCACCGACAGCTGACACCACTGTTGTGTTTGAGCCATTGCCCCGAGCCAAAAGAGGCGTGGAGAATGCGGGCATCAAGCCCGCTACCTCTCACATGCAAAGCGAGCGCTCTACCATTTGAGCTAATTCCCCAGCTGCTTCTTGCAATTGCACCAAGTTTGCTTCTCAGTAGCTCCTTTGCACTCGCCTCTGAGCTGCTGCGCCACCAGCAGGGATCTCTTGCTTTGGGTTAGCCCGCTCCCTGATCTCTTTCAACGCTTTGCTCCAATAGGCGTTACCGAGCAACGGCAGGGCGGGAAATCAGACAAATGGGGAAAGAAGCCGAGAAAGAGCCCGATCCGGCGGAAGGGAAGCGAGGTGACCGGAAAGTAGCAGCCGCCACGAGCGTGAGGGAGCAGCCGAGAGCCCTGTCTGACTGATAGACGACTTCTTTTGCCTGAGGTTTTGCCTGAAAGAGAGTGCTGGGTGTTTTGGTGCGTTGCTGCTCAAAGGCACTTCCTGCTGGTGTGCAGATGCAACTGCTCAAGCAATGGAGGTGTCCTGTGCCTTAGCAGCAACATGTAAACTAGCGTCAAGTTAAGAGCACTGCCTTGAGCTAAAATATCCTTACTGCTCACTTACTGCACAAGAACGCCCGCTCCTTCAAGCCGGAGTCGAACCAGCGACCTAACGACGACTTTGCTTTGCTTTTTTTCCACTGCAGTCCTCCGCTCTACCACCTGAAAATCGAAGGGAAGCGGCAAAGGTGTCTCGCTTTGGTGATTGTCCGCCGTGCGCCTTTTGACGCTCCCGGCCTGGTGTACCTGCTGATGCCGCAGTGTTGTGGGACTGTGAGTTGCCAGCTGATCTGTACAGGCTGGGCCAGTGGCGCAATGGATAACGCGTCTGACTACGGATCAGAAGATTGTAGGTTCGACTCCTACCTGGCTCGAACTTTTTTACGCACTTTGCATTATGGCGCTAGATGCCTCGCAAGCGCACCTACTTGGTCATGCTGCCCAGCAGTTTGCATGGCAAGTGCCTTCTTAGCGCAGTAGGCAGCGCGTCAGTCTCATAATCTGAAGGTCCTGAGTTCGATCCTCAGAGAAGGCATTGATACTTGCAAAGCTTTTTTTATCCCTCATCTCAGCTTTCCATTTTTGCTGCACAAGACTATCGACAAGAGTTGCTGCTACGGCACACTAAAGGATTTGATGTCCCTTGGCCCCTCTGTACCTCAGCGTGTGGAGACCCTTCGGAAGTACACGGGTTCACCGACAGCTGACACCACTGTTGTGTTTGAGCCATTGCCCCGAGCCAAAAGAGGCGTGGAGAATGCGGGCATCAAGCCCGCTACCTCTCACATGCAAAGCGAGCGCTCTACCATTTGAGCTAATTCCCCAGCTGCTTCTTGCAATTGCACCAAGTTTGCTTCTCAGTAGCTCCTTAGCACTCGTCTCTGAGCTGCTGCGCCACCAGCAGGGATCTCCTGCTTTGGGTTAGCCCGCTCCCTGATCTCTTTCAACGCTTTGCTCCAATCGGCGTTACCGAGCAACGGCAGGGCGGGAAATCAGAGAAATGGGGAAAGAAGCCGAGAAAGAGCCCGAGCCGGCGGAAGGGAAGCGAGGTGACCGGAAAGTAGCAGCCGCCACGATCGTGAGGGAGCAGCCGAGAGCCCTGTCTGACTGAGAGACGACTTCTTTTGCCTGAGGTTTTGCCTGAAAGAGAGTGCTGGGTGTTTTGGTGCGTTGCTGCTCAAAGGCACTTCCTGCTGGTGTGCAGATGCAACTGCTCAAGCAATGGAGGTGTCCTGTGCCTTAGCAGCAACATGTAAACTAGCGTCAAGTTAAGAGCACTGCCTTGAGCTAAAATATCCTTACTGCTCACTTACTGCACAAGAACGCCCGCTCCTTCAAGCCGGAGTCGAACCAGCGACCTAACGACGACTTTGCTTTGCTTTTTTTCCACTGCAGTCCTCCGCTCTACCACCTGAAAATCGAAGGGAAGCGGCAAAGGTGTCTCGCTTTGGTGATTGTCCGCCGTGCGCCTTTTGACGCTCCCGGCCTGGTGTACCTGCTGATGCCGCAGTGTTGTGGGACTGTGAGTTGCCAGCTGCTCTATACAGGCTGGGCCAGTGGCGCAATGGATAACGCGTCTGACTACGGATCAGAAGATTGTAGGTTCGACTCCTACCTGGCTCGAACTTTTTTACGCACTTTGCATTATGGCGCTAGATGCCTCGCAAGCGCACCTACTTGGTCATGCTGCCCAGCAGTTTGCATGGCAAGTGCCTTCTTAGCGCAGTAGGCAGCGCGTCAGTCTCATAATCTGAAGGTCCTGAGTTCAATCCTCAGAGAAGGCATTGATACTTGCAAAGCTTTTTTTATCCCTCATCTCAGCTTTCCATTTTTGCTGCACAAGACTATCGACAAGAGTTGCTGCTACGGCACACTAAAGGATTTGATGTCCCTTGGCCCCTCTGTACCTCAGCGTGTGGAGACCCTTCGGAAGTACACGGGTTCACCGACAGCTGACACCACTGTTGTGTTTGAGCCATTGCCCCGAGCCAAAAGAGGCGTGGAGAATGCGGGCATCAAGCCCGCTACCTCTCACATGCAAAGCGAGCGCTCTACCATTTGAGCTAATTCCCCAGCTGCTTCCTGCAATTGCACCAAGTTTGCTTCTCAGTAGCTCCTTAGCACTCGCCTCTGAGCTGCTGCGCCACCAGCAGGGATCTCCTGCTTTGGGTTAGCCCGCTCCCTGATCTCTTTCAACGCTTTGCTCCAATCGGCGTTACCGAGCAACGGCAGGGCGGGAAATCAGAGAAATGGGGAAAGAAGCCGAGAAAGAGCCCGAGCCGGTGGAAGGGAAGCGAGGTGACCGGAAAGTAGCAGCCGCCACGAGCGTGAGGGAGCAGCCGAGAGCCCTGTCTGACTGATAGACGACTTCTTTTGCCTGAGGTTTTGCCTGAAAGAGAGTGCTGGGTGTTTTGGTGCGTTGCTGCTCAAAGGCACTTCCTGCTGGTGTGCAGATGCAACTGCTCAAGCAATGGAGGTGTCCTGTGCCTTAGCAGCAACATGTATACTAGCGTCAAGTTAAGAGCACTGCCTTGAGCTAAAAGCTCCTTACCGCTCACTTACTGCACAAGAACGCCCGCTCCTTCAAGCCGGAGTCGAACCAGCGACCTAACGACGACTTTGCTTTGCTTTTTTTCCACTGCAGTCCTCCGCTCTACCACCTGAAAATCGAAGGGAAGCGGCAAAGGTGTCTCGCTTTGGTGATTGTCCGCCGTGCGCCTTTTGACGCTCCCGGCCTGGTGTACCTGCTGATGCCGCAGTGTTGTGGGACTGTGAGTTGCCAGCTGCTCTGTACAGGCTGGGCCAGTGGCGCAATGGATAACGCGTCTGACTACGGATCAGAAGATTTTAGGTGAGACTCCTACCTGGCTCGAACTTTTTTACGCACTTTGCATTATGGGTCTAGATGCCTCGCAAGCGCACCTACTTGGTCATGCTGCCCAGCAGTTTGCATGGCAAGTGCCTTCTTAGCGCAGTCGGCAGCGCGTTAGTCTCATAATCTGAAGATTCTGAGTTCGATCCTCAGAGAAGGCATTGATACTTGCAAAGCTTTTTTATCCCTCATCTCAGCTTTCCATTTTTGCTGCACAAGACTATCGACAAGACTTGCTGCTACGGCACACCAAAGGATTTGATGTCCCTTGGCCCCTTTGTACCTCAGCGTGTGGAGACCCTTCGGAAGTACACGGGTTCACCGACAGCTGACACCACTGTTGTGTTTGAGCCATTGCCCCGAGCCAAAAGAGGCGTGGAGAATGCGGGCATCAAGCCCGCTACCTCTCACATGCAAAGCGAGCGCTCTACCATTTGAGCTATTTCCCCAGCTGCTTCTTGCAATTGCACCAAGTTTGCTTCTCAGTAGCTCCTTAGCACTCGCCTCTGAGCTGCTGCGCCACCAGCAGGGATCTCCTGCTTTGGGTTAGCCCGCTCCCTGATCTCTTTCAACGCTTTGCTCCAATCGGCGTTACTGAGCAACGGCAGGGCGGGAAATCAGACAAATGGGGAAAGAAGCCGAGAAAGAGCCCGATCCGGCGGAAGGGAAGCGAGGTGACCGGAAAGTAGCAGCCGCCACGAGCGTGAGGGAGCAGCCGAGAGCCCTGTCTGACTGATAGACGACTTCTTTTGCCTGAGGTTTTGCCTGAAAGAGAGTGCTGGGTGTTTTGGTGCGTTGCTGCTCAAAGGCACTTCCTGCTGGTGTGCAGATGCAACTGCTCAAGCAATGGAGGTGTCCTGTGCCTTAGCAGCAACATGTAAACTAGCGTCAAGTTAAGAGCACTGCCTTGAGCTAAAATATCCTTACTGCTCACTTACTGCACAAGTACGCCCGCTCCTTCAAGCCGGAGTCGAACCAGCGACCTAACGACGACTTTGCTTTGCTTTTTTTCCACAGCAGTCCTCCGCTCTACCACCTGAAAATCGAAGGGAAGCGGCAAAGGTGTCTCGCTTTGGTGATTGTCCGCCGTGCGCCTTTTGACGCTCCCGGCCTGGTGTACCTGCTGATGCCGCAGTGTTGTGGGACTGTGAGTTGCCAGCTGCTCTGTACAGGCTGGGCCAGTGGCGCAATGGATAACGCGTTTGACTACGGATCAGAAGATTGTAGGTTCGACTCCTACCTGGCTCGAACTTTTTTACGCACTTTGCATTATGGCGCTAGATGCCTCGCAAGCGCACCTACTTGGTCATGCTGCCCAGCAGTTTGCATGGCAAGTGCCTTCTTAGTGCAGTAGGCAGCGCGTCAGTCTCATAATCTGAAGGTCCTGAGTTCGATCCTCAGAGAAGGCATTGATACTTGCAAAGCTTTTTTTATCCCTCATCTCAGCTTTCCATTTTTGCTGCACAAGACTATCGACAAGAGTTGCTGCTACGGCACACTAAAGGATTTGATGTCCCTTGGCCCCTCTGTACCTCAGCGTGTGGAGACCCTTCGGAAGTACACGGGTTCACCGACAGCTGACACCACTGTTGTGTTTGAGCCATTGCCCCGAGCCAAAAGAGGCGTGGAGAATGCGGGCATCAAGCCCGCTACCTCTCACATGCAAAGCGAGCGCTCTACCATTTGAGCTAATTCCCCAGCTGCTTCTTGCAATTGCACCAAGTTTGCTTCTCAGTAGCTCCTTAGCACTCGCCTCTGAGCTGCTGCGCCACCAGCAGGGATCTCCTGCTTTGGGTTAGCCCGCTCCCTGATCTCTTTCAACGCTTTGCTCCAATCGGCGTTACCGAGCAACGGCAGGGCGGGAAATCAGAGAAATGGGGAAAGAAGCCGAGAAAGAGCCCGAGCCGGCGGAAGGGAAGCGAGGTGACCGGAAAGTAGCAGCCGCCACGATCGTGAGGGAGCAGCCGAGAGCCCTGTCTGACTGAGAGACGACTTCTTTTGCCTGAGGTTTTGCCTGAAAGAGAGTGCTGGGTGTTTTGGTGCGTTGCTGCTCAAAGGCACTTCCTGCTGGTGTGCAGATGCAACTGCTCAAGCAATGGAGGTGTCCTGTGCCTTAGCAGCAACATGTATACTAGCGTCAAGTTAAGAGCACTGCCTTGAGCTAAAAGCTCCTTACCGCTCACTTACTGCACAAGAACGCCCGCTCCTTCAAGCCGGAGTCGAACCAGCGACCTAACGACGACTTTGCTTTGCTTTTTTTCCACTGCAGTCCTCCGCTCTACCACCTGAAAATCGAAGGGAAGCGGCAAAGGTGTCTCGCTTTGGTGATTGTCCGCCGTGCGCCTTTTGACGCTCCCGGCCTGGTGTACCTGCTGATGCCGCAGTGTTGTGGGACTGTGAGTTGCCAGCTGCTCTGTACAGGCTGGGCCAGTGGCGCAATGGATAACGCGTCTGACTACGGATCAGAAGATTTTAGGTGAGACTCCTGCCTGGCTCGAACTTTTTTACGCACTTTGCATTATGGGTCTAGATGCCTCGCAAGCGCACCTACTTGGTCATGCTGCCCAGCAGTTTGCATGGCAAGTGCCTTCTTAGCGCAGTCGGCAGCGCGTTAGTCTCATAATCTGAAGATTCTGAGTTCGATCCTCAGAGAAGGCATTGATACTTGCAAAGCTTTTTTATCCCTCATCTCAGCTTTCCATTTTTGCTGCACATGACTATCGACAAGACTTGCTGCTACGGCACACCAAAGGATTTGATGTCCCTTGGCCCCTTTGTACCTCAGCGTGTGGAGACCCTTCGGAAGTACACGGGTTCACCGACAGCTGACACCACTGTTGTGTTTGAGCCATTGCCCCGAGCCAAAAGAGGCGTGGAGAATGCGGGCATCAAGCCCGCTACCTCTCACATGCAAAGCGAGCGCTCTACCATTTGAGCTAATTCCCCAGCTGCTTCTTGCAATTGCACCAAGTTTGCTTCTCAGTAGCTCCTTTGCACTCGCCTCTGAGCTGCTGCGCCACCAGCAGGGATCTCTTGCTTTGGGTTAGCCCGCTCCCTGATCTCTTTCAACGCTTTGCTCCAATAGGCGTTACCGAGCAACGGCAGGGCGGGAAATCAGACAAATGGGGAAAGAAGCCGAGAAAGAGCCCGATCCGGCGGAAGGGAAGCGAGGTGACCGGAAAGTAGCAGCCGCCACGAGCGTGAGGGAGCAGCCGAGAGCCCTGTCTGACTGATAGACGACTTCTTTTGCCTGAGGTTTTGCCTGAAAGAGAGTGCTGGGTGTTTTGGTGCGTTGCTGCTCAAAGGCACTTCCTGCTGGTGTGCAGATGCAACTGCTCAAGCAATGGAGGTGTCCTGTGCCTTAGCAGCAACATGTAAACTAGCGTCAAGTTAAGAGCACTGCCTTGAGCTAAAATATCCTTACTGCTCACTTACTGCACAAGAACGCCCGCTCCTTCAAGCCGGAGTCGAACCAGCGACCTAACGACGACTTTGCTTTGCTTTTTTTCCACTGCAGTCCTCCGCTCTACCACCTGAAAATCGAAGGGAAGCGGCAAAGGTGTCTCGCTTTGGTGATTGTCCGCCGTGCGCCTTTTGACGCTCCCGGCCTGGTGTACCTGCTGATGCCGCAGTGTTGTGGGACTGTGAGTTGCCAGCTGATCTGTACAGGCTGGGCCAGTGGCGCAATGGATAACGCGTCTGACTACGGATCAGAAGATTGTAGGTTCGACTCCTACCTGGCTCGAACTTTTTTACGCACTTTGCATTATGGCGCTAGATGCCTCGCAAGCGCACCTACTTGGTCATGCTGCCCAGCAGTTTGCATGGCAAGTGCCTTCTTAGCGCAGTAGGCAGCGCGTCAGTCTCATAATCTGAAGGTCCTGAGTTCGATCCTCAGAGAAGGCATTGATACTTGCAAAGCTTTTTTTATCCCTCATCTCAGCTTTCCATTTTTGCTGCACAAGACTATCGACAAGAGTTGCTGCTACGGCACACTAAAGGATTTGATGTCCCTTGGCCCCTCTGTACCTCAGCGTGTGGAGACCCTTCGGAAGTACACGGGTTCACCGACAGCTGACACCACTGTTGTGTTTGAGCCATTGCCCCGAGCCAAAAGAGGCGTGGAGAATGCGGGCATCAAGCCCGCTACCTCTCACATGCAAAGCGAGCGCTCTACCATTTGAGCTAATTCCCCAGCTGCTTCTTGCAATTGCACCAAGTTTGCTTCTCAGTAGCTCCTTAGCACTCGTCTCTGAGCTGCTGCGCCACCAGCAGGGATCTCCTGCTTTGGGTTAGCCCGCTCCCTGATCTCTTTCAACGCTTTGCTCCAATCGGCGTTACCGAGCAACGGCAGGGCGGGAAATCAGAGAAATGGGGAAAGAAGCCGAGAAAGAGCCCGAGCCGGCGGAAGGGAAGCGAGGTGACCGGAAAGTAGCAGCCGACACGATCGTGAGGGAGCAGCCGAGAGCCCTGTCTGACTGAGAGACGACTTCTTTTGCCTGAGGTTTTGCCTGAAAGAGAGTGCTGGGTGTTTTGGTGCGTTGCTGCTCAAAGGCACTTCCTGCTGGTGTGCAGATGCAACTGCTCAAGCAATGGAGGTGTCCTGTGCCTTAGCAGCAACATGTAAACTAGCGTCAAGTTAAGAGCACTGCCTTGAGCTAAAATATCCTTACTGCTCACTTACTGCACAAGAACGCCCGCTCCTTCAAGCCGGAGTCGAACCAGCGACCTAACGACGACTTTGCTTTGCTTTTTTTCCACTGCAGTCCTCCGCTCTACCACCTGAAAATCGAAGGGAAGCGGCAAAGGTGTCTCGCTTTGGTGATTGTCCGCCGTGCGCCTTTTGACGCTCCCGGCCTGGTGTACCTGCTGATGCCGCAGTGTTGTGGGACTGTGAGTTGCCAGCTGCTCTATACAGGCTGGGCCAGTGGCGCAATGGATAACGCGTCTGACTACGGATCAGAAGATTGTAGGTTCGACTCCTACCTGGCTCGAACTTTTTTACGCACTTTGCATTATGGCGCTAGATGCCTCGCAAGCGCACCTACTTGGTCATGCTGCCCAGCAGTTTGCATGGCAAGTGCCTTCTTAGCGCAGTAGGCAGCGCGTCAGTCTCATAATCTGAAGGTCCTGAGTTCAATCCTCAGAGAAGGCATTGATACTTGCAAAGCTTTTTTTATCCCTCATCTCAGCTTTCCATTTTTGCTGCACAAGACTATCGACAAGAGTTGCTGCTACGGCACACTAAAGGATTTGATGTCCCTTGGCCCCTCTGTACCTCAGCGTGTGGAGACCCTTCGGAAGTACACGGGTTCACCGACAGCTGACACCACTGTTGTGTTTGAGCCATTGCCCCGAGCCAAAAGAGGCGTGGAGAATGCGGGCATCAAGCCCGCTACCTCTCACATGCAAAGCGAGCGCTCTACCATTTGAGCTAATTCCCCAGCTGCTTCCTGCAATTGCACCAAGTTTGCTTCTCAGTAGCTCCTTAGCACTCGCCTCTGAGCTGCTGCGCCACCAGCAGGGATCTCCTGCTTTGGGTTAGCCCGCTCCCTGATCTCTTTCAACGCTTTGCTCCAATCGGCGTTACCGAGCAACGGCAGGGCGGGAAATCAGAGAAATGGGGAAAGAAGCCGAGAAAGAGCCCGAGCCGGTGGAAGGGAAGCGAGGTGACCGGAAAGTAGCAGCCGCCACGAGCGTGAGGGAGCAGCCGAGAGCCCTGTCTGACTGATAGACGACTTCTTTTGCCTGAGGTTTTGCCTGAAAGAGAGTGCTGGGTGTTTTGGTGCGTTGCTGCTCAAAGGCACTTCCTGCTGGTGTGCAGATGCAACTGCTCAAGCAATGGAGGTGTCCTGTGCCTTAGCAGCAACATGTATACTAGCGTCAAGTTAAGAGCACTGCCTTGAGCTAAAAGCTCCTTACCGCTCACTTACTGCACAAGAACGCCCGCTCCTTCAAGCCGGAGTCGAACCAGCGACCTAACGACGACTTTGCTTTGCTTTTTTTCCACTGCAGTCCTCCGCTCTACCACCTGAAAATCGAAGGGAAGCGGCAAAGGTGTCTCGCTTTGGTGATTGTCCGCCGTGCGCCTTTTGACGCTCCCGGCCTGGTGTACCTGCTGATGCCGCAGTGTTGTGGGACTGTGAGTTGCCAGCTGCTCTGTACAGGCTGGGCCAGTGGCGCAATGGATAACGCGTCTGACTACGGATCAGAAGATTTTAGGTGAGACTCCTACCTGGCTCGAACTTTTTTACGCACTTTGCATTATGGGTCTAGATGCCTCGCAAGCGCACCTACTTGGTCATGCTGCCCAGCAGTTTGCATGGCAAGTGCCTTCTTAGCGCAGTCGGCAGCGCGTTAGTCTCATAATCTGAAGATTCTGAGTTCGATCCTCAGAGAAGGCATTGATACTTGCAAAGCTTTTTTATCCCTCATCTCAGCTTTCCATTTTTGCTGCACAAGACTATCGACAAGACTTGCTGCTACGGCACACCAAAGGATTTGATGTCCCTTGGCCCCTTTGTACCTCAGCGTGTGGAGACCCTTCGGAAGTACACGGGTTCACCGACAGCTGACACCACTGTTGTGTTTGAGCCATTGCCCCGAGCCAAAAGAGGCGTGGAGAATGCGGGCATCAAGCCCGCTACCTCTCACATGCAAAGCGAGCGCTCTACCATTTGAGCTATTTCCCCAGCTGCTTCTTGCAATTGCACCAAGTTTGCTTCTCAGTAGCTCCTTAGCACTCGCCTCTGAGCTGCTGCGCCACCAGCAGGGATCTCCTGCTTTGGGTTAGCCCGCTCCCTGATCTCTTTCAACGCTTTGCTCCAATCGGCGTTACTGAGCAACGGCAGGGCGGGAAATCAGACAAATGGGGAAAGAAGCCGAGAAAGAGCCCGATCCGGCGGAAGGGAAGCGAGGTGACCGGAAAGTAGCAGCCGCCACGAGCGTGAGGGAGCAGCCGAGAGCCCTGTCTGACTGATAGACGACTTCTTTTGCCTGAAAGAGAGTGCTGGGTGTTTTGGTGCGTTGCTGCTCAAAGGCACTTCCTGCTGGTGTGCAGATGCAACTGCTCAAGCAATGGAGGTGTCCTGTGCCTTAGCAGCAACATGTAAACTAGCGTCAAGTTAAGAGCACTGCCTTGAGCTAAAATATCCTTACTGCTCACTTACTGCACAAGAACGCCCGCTCCTTCAAGCCGGAGTCGAACCAGCGACCTAACGACGACTTTGCTTTGCTTTTTTTCCACTGCAGTCCTCCGCTCTACCACCTGAAAATCGAAGGGAAGCGGCAAAGGTGTCTCGCTTTGGTGATTGTCCGCCGTGCGCCTTTTGACGCTCCCGGCCTGGTGTACCTGCTGATGCCGCAGTGTTGTGGGACTGTGAGTTGCCAGCTGATCTGTACAGGCTGGGCCAGTGGCGCAATGGATAACGCGTCTGACTACGGATCAGAAGATTGTAGGTTCGACTCCTACCTGGCTCGAACTTTTTTACGCACTTTGCATTATGGCGCTAGATGCCTCGCAAGCGCACCTACTTGGTCATGCTGCCCAGCAGTTTGCATGGCAAGTGCCTTCTTAGCGCAGTAGGCAGCGCGTCAGTCTCATAATCTGAAGGTCCTGAGTTCGATCCTCAGAGAAGGCATTGATACTTGCAAAGCTTTTTTTATCCCTCATCTCAGCTTTCCATTTTTGCTGCACAAGACTATCGACAAGACTTGCTGCTACGGCACACTAAAGGATTTGATGTCCCTTGGCCCCTCTGTACCTCAGCGTGTGGAGACCCTTCGGAAGTACACGGGTTCACCGACAGCTGACACCACTGTTGTGTTTGAGCCATTGCCCCGAGCCAAAAGAGGCGTGGAGAATGCGGGCATCAAGCCCGCTACCTCTCACATGCAAAGCGAGCGCTCTACCATTTGAGCTAATTCCCCAGCTGCTTCTTGCAATTGCACCAAGTTTGCTTCTCAGTAGCTCCTTAGCACTCGCCTCTGAGCTGCTGCGCCACCAGCAGGGATCTCCTGCTTTGGGTTAGCCCGCTCCCTGATCTCTTTCAACGCTTTGCTCCAATCGGCGTTACCGAGCAACGGCAGGGCGGGAAATCAGAGAAATGGGGAAAGAAGCCGAGAAAGAGCCCGAGCCAGCGGAAGGGAAGCGAGGTGACCGGAAAGTAGCAGCCGCCACGAGCGTGAGGGAGCAGCCGAGAGCCCTGTCTGACTGATAGACGACTTCTTTTGCCTGAGGTTTTGCCTGAAAGAGAGTGCTGGGTGTTTTGGTGCGTTGCTGCTCAAAGGCACTTCCTGCTGGTGTGCAGATGCAACTGTTCAAGCAATGGAGGTGTCCTGTGCCTTAGCAGCAACATGTAAACTAGCGTCAAGTTAAGAGCACTGCCTTGAGCTAAAATATCCTTACTGCTCACTTACTGCACAAGAACGCCCGCTCCTTCAAGCCGGAGTCGAACCAGCGACCTAACGACGACTTTGCTTTGCTTTTTTTCCACTGCAGTCCTCCGCTCTACCACCTGAAAATCGAAGGGAAGCGGCAAAGGTGTCTCGCTTTGGTGATTGTCCGCCGTGCGCCTTTTGACGCTCCCGGCCTGGTGTACCTGCTGATGCCGCAGTGTTGTGGGACTGTGAGTTGCCAGCTGCTCTATACAGGCTGGGCCAGTGGCGCAATGGATAACGCGTCTGACTACGGATCAGAAGATTGTAGGTTCGACTCCCATCTGGCTCGAACTTTTTTACGCACTTTGCATTATGGCGCTAGATGCCTCGCAAGCGCACCTACTTGGTCATGCTGCCCAGCAGTTTGCATGGCAAGTGCCTTCTTAGCGCAGTTGGCAGCGCGTCAGTCTCATAATCTGAAGGTCCTGAGTTCAATCCTCAGAGAAGGCATTGATACTTGCAAAGCTTTTTTTATCCCTCATCTCAGCTTTCCATTTTTGCTGCACAAGACTATCGACAAGAGTTGCTGCTACGGCACACTAAAGGATTTGATGTCCCTTGGCCCCTCTGTACCTCAGCGTGTGGAGACCCTTCGGAAGTACACGGGTTCACCGACAGCTGACACCACTGTTGTGTTTGAGCCATTGCCCCGAGCCAAAAGAGGCGTGGAGAATGCGGGCATCAAGCCCGCTACCTCTCACATGCAAAGCGAGCGCTCTACCATTTGAGCTAATTCCCCAGCTGCTTCTTGTAATTGCACCAAGTTTGCTTCTCAGTAGCTCCTTAGCACTCGCCTCTGAGCTGCTGCGCCACCAGCAGGGATCTCCTGCTTTGGGTTAGCCCGCTCCCTGATCTCTTTCAACGCTTTGCTCCAATCGGCGTTACCGAGCAACGGCAGGGCGGGAAATCAGAGAAATGGGGAAAGAAGCCGAGAAAGAGCCCGAGCCGGTGGAAGGGAAGCGAGGTGACCGGAAAGTAGCAGCCGCCACGAGCGTGAGGGAGCAGCCGAGAGCCCTGTCTGACTGATAGACGACTTCTTTTGCCTGAGGTTTTACCTGAAAGAGAGTGCTGGGTGTTTTGGTGCGTCGCTGCTCAAAGGCACTTCCTGCTGGTGTGCAGATGCAACTGCTCAAGCAATGGAGGTGTCCTGTGCCTTAGCAGCAACATGTATACTAGCGTCAAGTTAAGAGCACTGCCTTGAGCTAAAAGCTCCTTACCGCTCACTTACTGCACAAGAACGCCCGCTCCTTCAAGCCGGAGTCGAACCAGCGACCTAACGACGACTTTGCTTTGCTTTTTTTCCACTGCAGTCCTCCGCTCTACCACCTGAAAATCGAAGGGAAGCGGCAAAGGTGTCTCGCTTTGGTGATTGTCCGCCGTGCGCCTTTTGACGCTCCCGGCCTGGTGTACCTGCTGATGCCGCAGTGTTGTGGGACTGTGAGTTGCCAGCTGCTCTGTACAGGCTGGGCCAGTGGCGCAATGGATAACGCGTCTGACTACGGATCAGAAGATTTTAGGTGAGACTCCTACCTGGCTCGAACTTTTTTACGCACTTTGCATTATGGGTCTAGATGCCTCGCAAGCGCACCTACTTGGTCATGCTGCCCAGCAGTTTGCATGGCAAGTGCCTTCTTAGCGCAGTCGGCAGCGCGTTAGTCTCATAATCTGAAGATTCTGAGTTCGATCCTCAGAGAAGGCATTGATACTTGCAAAGCTTTTTTATCCCTCATCTCAGCTTTCCATTTTTGCTGCACAAGACTATCGACAAGACTTGCTGCTACGGCACACCAAAGGATTTGATGTCCCTTGGCCCCTTTGTACCTCAGCGTGTGGAGACCCTTCGGAAGTACACGGGTTCACCGACAGCTGACACCACTGTTGTGTTTGAGCCATTGCCCCGAGGCAAAAGAGGCGTGGAGAATGCGGGCATCAAGCCCGCTACCTCTCACATGCAAAGCGAGCGCTCTACCATTTGAGCTAATTCCCCAGCTGCTTCTTGCAATTGCACCAAGTTTGCTTCTCAGTAGCTCCTTAGCACTCGCCTCTGAGCTGCTGCGCCACCAGCAGGGATCTCCTGCTTTGGGTTAGCCCGCTCCCTGATCTCTTTCAACGCTTTGCTCCAATCGGCGTTACTGAGCAACGGCAGGGCGGGAAATCAGACAAATGGGGAAAGAAGCCGAGAAAGAGCCCGATCCGGCGGAAGGGAAGCGAGGTGACCGGAAAGTAGCAGCCGCCACGAGCGTGAGGGAGCAGCCGAGAGCCCTGTCTGACTGATAGACGACTTCTTTTGCCTGAAAGAGAGTGCTGGGTGTTTTGGTGCGTTGCTGCTCAAAGGCACTTCCTGCTGGTGTGCAGATGCAACTGCTCAAGCAATGGAGGTGTCCTGTGCCTTAGCAGCAACATGTAAACTAGCGTCAAGTTAAGAGCACTGCCTTGAGCTAAAATATCCTTACTGCTCACTTACTGCACAAGAACGCCCGCTCCTTCAAGCCGGAGTCGAACCAGCGACCTAACGACGACTTTGCTTTGCTTTTTTTCCACAGCAGTCCTCCGCTCTACCACCTGAAAATCGAAGGGAAGCGGCAAAGGTGTCTCGCTTTGGTGATTGTCCGCCGTGCGCCTTTTGACGCTCCCGGCCTGGTGTACCTGCTGATGCCGCAGTGTTGTGGGACTGTGAGTTGCCAGCTGCTCTGTACAGGCTGGGCCAGTGGCGCAATGGATAACGCGTTTGACTACGGATCAGAAGATTGTAGGTTCGACTCCTACCTGGCTCGAACTTTTTTACGCACTTTGCATTATGGCGCTAGATGCCTCGCAAGCGCACCTACTTGGTCATGCTGCCCAGCAGTTTGCATGGCAAGTGCCTTCTTAGTGCAGTAGGCAGCGCGTCAGTCTCATAATCTGAAGGTCCTGAGTTCGATCCTCAGAGAAGGCATTGATACTTGCAAAGCTTTTTTTATCCCTCATCTCAGCTTTCCATTTTTGCTGCACAAGACTATCGACAAGAGTTGCTGCTACGGCACACTAAAGGATTTGATGTCCCTTGGCCCCTCTGTACCTCAGCGTGTGGAGACCCTTCGGAAGTACACGGGTTCACCGACAGCTGACACCACTGTTGTGTTTGAGCCATTGCCCCGAGCCAAAAGAGGCGTGGAGAATGCGGGCATCAAGCCCGCTACCTCTCACATGCAAAGCGAGCGCTCTACCATTTGAGCTAATTCCCCAGCTGCTTCTTGCAATTGCACCAAGTTTGCTTCTCAGTAGCTCCTTAGCACTCGCCTCTGAGCTGCTGCGCCACCAGCAGGGATCTCCTGCTTTGGGTTAGCCCGCTCCCTGATCTCTTTCAACGCTTTGCTCCAATCGGCGTTACCGAGCAACGGCAGGGCGGGAAATCAGAGAAATGGGGAAAGAAGCCGAGAAAGAGCCCGAGCCGGCGGAAGGGAAGCGAGGTGACCGGAAAGTAGCAGCCGCCACGATCGTGAGGGAGCAGCCGAGAGCCCTGTCTGACTGAGAGACGACTTCTTTTGCCTGAGGTTTTGCCTGAAAGAGAGTGCTGGGTGTTTTGGTGCGTTGCTGCTCAAAGGCACTTCCTGCTGGTGTGCAGATGCAACTGCTCAAGCAATGGAGGTGTCCTGTGCCTTAGCAGCAACATGTATACTAGCGTCAAGTTAAGAGCACTGCCTTGAGCTAAAAGCTCCTTACCGCTCACTTACTGCACAAGAACGCCCGCTCCTTCAAGCCGGAGTCGAACCAGCGACCTAACGACGACTTTGCTTTGCTTTTTTTCCACTGCAGTCCTCCGCTCTACCACCTGAAAATCGAAGGGAAGCGGCAAAGGTGTCTCGCTTTGGTGATTGTCCGCCGTGCGCCTTTTGACGCTCCCGGCCTGGTGTACCTGCTGATGCCGCAGTGTTGTGGGACTGTGAGTTGCCAGCTGCTCTGTACAGGCTGGGCCAGTGGCGCAATGGATAACGCGTCTGACTACGGATCAGAAGATTTTAGGTGAGACTCCTGCCTGGCTCGAACTTTTTTACGCACTTTGCATTATGGGTCTAGATGCCTCGCAAGCGCACCTACTTGGTCATGCTGCCCAGCAGTTTGCATGGCAAGTGCCTTCTTAGCGCAGTCGGCAGCGCGTTAGTCTCATAATCTGAAGATTCTGAGTTCGATCCTCAGAGAAGGCATTGATACTTGCAAAGCTTTTTTATCCCTCATCTCAGCTTTCCATTTTTGCTGCACAAGACTATCGACAAGACTTGCTGCTACGGCACACCAAAGGATTTGATGTCCCTTGGCCCCTTTGTACCTCAGCGTGTGGAGACCCTTCGGAAGTACACGGGTTCACCGACAGCTGACACCACTGTTGTGTTTGAGCCATTGCCCCGAGGCAAAAGAGGCGTGGAGAATGCGGGCATCAAGCCCGCTACCTCTCACATGCAAAGCGAGCGCTCTACCATTTGAGCTAATTCCCCAGCTGCTTCTTGCAATTGCACCAAGTTTGCTTCTCAGTAGCTCCTTAGCACTCGCCTCTGAGCTGCTGCGCCACCAGCAGGGATCTCCTGCTTTGGGTTAGCCCGCTCCCTGATCTCTTTCAACGCTTTGCTCCAATCGGCGTTACTGAGCAACGGCAGGGCGGGAAATCAGACAAATGGGGAAAGAAGCCGAGAAAGAGCCCGATCCGGCGGAAGGGAAGCGAGGTGACCGGAAAGTAGCAGCCGCCACGAGCGTGAGGGAGCAGCCGAGAGCCCTGTCTGACTGATAGACGACTTCTTTTGCCTGAAAGAGAGTGCTGGGTGTTTTGGTGCGTTGCTGCTCAAAGGCACTTCCTGCTGGTGTGCAGATGCAACTGCTCAAGCAATGGAGGTGTCCTGTGCCTTAGCAGCAACATGTAAACTAGCGTCAAGTTAAGAGCACTGCCTTGAGCTAAAATATCCTTACTGCTCACTTACTGCACAAGAACGCCCGCTCCTTCAAGCCGGAGTCGAACCAGCGACCTAACGACGACTTTGCTTTGCTTTTTTTCCACAGCAGTCCTCCGCTCTACCACCTGAAAATCGAAGGGAAGCGGCAAAGGTGTCTCGCTTTGGTGATTGTCCGCCGTGCGCCTTTTGACGCTCCCGGCCTGGTGTACCTGCTGATGCCGCAGTGTTGTGGGACTGTGAGTTGCCAGCTGCTCTGTACAGGCTGGGCCAGTGGCGCAATGGATAACGCGTTTGACTACGGATCAGAAGATTGTAGGTTCGACTCCTACCTGGCTTGAACTTTTTTACGCACTTTGCATTATGGCGCTAGATGCCTCGCAAGCGCACCTACTTGGTCATGCTGCCCAGCAGTTTGCATGGCAAGTGCCTTCTTAGTGCAGTAGGCAGCGCGTCAGTCTCATAATCTGAAGGTCCTGAGTTCGATCCTCAGAGAAGGCATTGATACTTGCAAAGCTTTTTTTATCCCTCATCTCAGCTTTCCATTTTTGCTGCACAAGACTATCGACAAGAGTTGCTGCTACGGCACACTAAAGGATTTGATGTCCCTTGGCCCCTCTGTACCTCAGCGTGTGGAGACCCTTCGGAAGTACACGGGTTCACCGACAGCTGACACCACTGTTGTGTTTGAGCCATTGCCCCGAGCCAAAAGAGGCGTGGAGAATGCGGGCATCAAGCCCGCTACCTCTCACATGCAAAGCGAGCGCTCTACCATTTGAGCTAATTCCCCAGCTGCTTCTTGCAATTGCACCAAGTTTGCTTCTCAGTAGCTCCTTAGCACTCGCCTCTGAGCTGCTGCGCCACCAGCAGGGATCTCCTGCTTTGGGTTAGCCCGCTCCCTGATCTCTTTCAACGCTTTGCTCCAATCGGCGTTACCGAGCAACGGCAGGGCGGGAAATCAGAGAAATGGGGAAAGAAGCCGAGAAAGAGCCCGAGCCGGCGGAAGGGAAGCGAGGTGACCGGAAAGTAGCAGCCGCCACGATCGTGAGGGAGCAGCCGAGAGCCCTGTCTGACTGAGAGACGACTTCTTTTGCCTGAGGTTTTGCCTGAAAGAGAGTGCTGGGTGTTTTGGTGCGTTGCTGCTCAAAGGCACTTCCTGCTGGTGTGCAGATGCAACTGCTCAAGCAATGGAGGTGTCCTGTGCCTTAGCAGCAACATGTATACTAGCGTCAAGTTAAGAGCACTGCCTTGAGCTAAAAGCTCCTTACCGCTCACTTACTGCACAAGAACGCCCGCTCCTTCAAGCCGGAGTCGAACCAGCGACCTAACGACGACTTTGCTTTGCTTTTTTTCCACTGCAGTCCTCCGCTCTACCACCTGAAAATCGAAGGGAAGCGGCAAAGGTGTCTCGCTTTGGTGATTGTCCGCCGTGCGCCTTTTGACGCTCCCGGCCTGGTGTACCTGCTGATGCCGCAGTGTTGTGGGACTGTGAGTTGCCAGCTGCTCTGTACAGGCTGGGCCAGTGGCGCAATGGATAACGCGTCTGACTACGGATCAGAAGATTTTAGGTGAGACTCCTGCCTGGCTCGAACTTTTTTACGCACTTTGCATTATGGGTCTAGATGCCTCGCAAGCGCACCTACTTGGTCATGCTGCCCAGCAGTTTGCATGGCAAGTGCCTTCTTAGCGCAGTCGGCAGCGCGTTAGTCTCATAATCTGAAGATTCTGAGTTCGATCCTCAGAGAAGGCATTGATACTTGCAAAGCTTTTTTATCCCTCATCTCAGCTTTCCATTTTTGCTGCACATGACTATCGACAAGACTTGCTGCTACGGCACACCAAAGGATTTGATGTCCCTTGGCCCCTTTGTACCTCAGCGTGTGGAGACCCTTCGGAAGTACACGGGTTCACCGACAGCTGACACCACTGTTGTGTTTGAGCCATTGCCCCGAGCCAAAAGAGGCGTGGAGAATGCGGGCATCAAGCCCGCTACCTCTCACATGCAAAGCGAGCGCTCTACCATTTGAGCTAATTCCCCAGCTGCTTCTTGCAATTGCACCAAGTTTGCTTCTCAGTAGCTCCTTAGCACTCGTCTCTGAGCTGCTGCGCCACCAGCAGGGATCTCCTGCTTTGGGTTAGCCCGCTCCCTGATCTCTTTCAACGCTTTGCTCCAATCGGCGTTACCGAGCAACGGCAGGGCGGGAAATCAGAGAAATGGGGAAAGAAGCCGAGAAAGAGCCCGAGCCGGCGGAAGGGAAGCGAGGTGACCGGAAAGTAGCAGCCGCCACGATCGTGAGGGAGCAGCCGAGAGCCCTGTCTGACTGAGAGACGACTTCTTTTGCCTGAGGTTTTGCCTGAAAGGGAGTGCTGGGTGTTTTGGTGCGTTGCTGCTCAAAGGCACTTCCTGCTGGTGTGCAGATGCAACTGCTCAAGCAATGGAGGTGTCCTGTGCCTTAGCAGCAACATGTAAACTAGCGTCAAGTTAAGAGCACTGCCTTGAGCTAAAATATCCTTACTGCTCACTTACTGCACAAGAACGCCCGCTCCTTCAAGCCGGAGTCGAACCAGCGACCTAACGACGACTTTGCTTTGCTTTTTTTCCACTGCAGTCCTCCGCTCTACCACCTGAAAATCGAAGGGAAGCGGCAAAGGTGTCTCGCTTTGGTGATTGTCCGCCGTGCGCCTTTTGACGCTCCCGGCCTGGTGTACCTGCTGATGCCGCAGTGTTGTGGGACTGTGAGTTGCCAGCTGCTCTATACAGGCTGGGCCAGTGGCGCAATGGATAACGCGTCTGACTACGGATCAGAAGATTGTAGGTTCGACTCCTACCTGGCTTGAACTTTTTTACGCACTTTGCATTATGGCGCTAGATGCCTCGCAAGCGCACCTACTTGGTCATGCTGCCCAGCAGTTTGCATGGCAAGTGCCTTCTTAGCGCAGTAGGCAGCGCGTCAGTCTCATAATCTGAAGGTCCTGAGTTCAATCCTCAGAGAAGGCATTGATACTTGCAAAGCTTTTTTTATCCCTCATCTCAGCTTTCCATTTTTGCTGCACAAGACTATCGACAAGAGTTGCTGCTACGGCACACTAAAGGATTTGATGTCCCTTGGCCCCTCTGTACCTCAGCGTGTGGAGACCCTTCGGAAGTACACGGGTTCACCGACAGCTGACACCACTGTTGTGTTTGAGCCATTGCCCCGAGCCAAAAGAGGCGTGGAGAATGCGGGCATCAAGCCCGCTACCTCTCACATGCAAAGCGAGCGCTCTACCATTTGAGCTAATTCCCCAGCTGCTTCCTGCAATTGCACCAAGTTTGCTTCTCAGTAGCTCCTTAGCACTCGCCTCTGAGCTGCTGCGCCACCAGCAGGGATCTCCTGCTTTGGGTTAGCCCGCTCCCTGATCTCTTTCAACGCTTTGCTCCAATCGGCGTTACCGAGCAACGGCAGGGCGGGAAATCAGAGAAATGGGGAAAGAAGCCGAGAAAGAGCCCGAGCCGGTGGAAGGGAAGCGAGGTGACCGGAAAGTAGCAGCCGCCACGAGCGTGAGGGAGCAGCCGAGAGCCCTGTCTGACTGATAGACGACTTCTTTTGCCTGAGGTTTTGCCTGAAAGAGAGTGCTGGGTGTTTTGGTGCGTTGCTGCTCAAAGGCACTTCCTGCTGGTGTGCAGATGCAACTGCTCAAGCAATGGAGGTGTCCTGTGCCTTAGCAGCAACATGTATACTAGCGTCAAGTTAAGAGCACTGCCTTGAGCTAAAAGCTCCTTACCGCTCACTTACTGCACAAGAACGCCCGCTCCTTCAAGCCGGAGTCGAACCAGCGACCTAACGACGACTTTGCTTTGCTTTTTTTCCACTGCAGTCCTCCGCTCTACCACCTGAAAATCGAAGGGAAGCGGCAAAGGTGTCTCGCTTTGGTGATTGTCCGCCGTGCGCCTTTTGACGCTCCCGGCCTGGTGTACCTGCTGATGCCGCAGTGTTGTGGGACTGTGAGTTGCCAGCTGCTCTGTACAGGCTGGGCCAGTGGCGCAATGGATAACGCGTCTGACTACGGATCAGAAGATTTTAGGTGAGACTCCTACCTGGCTCGAACTTTTTTACGCACTTTGCATTATGGGTCTAGATGCCTCGCAAGCGCACCTACTTGGTCATGCTGCCCAGCAGTTTGCATGGCAAGTGCCTTCTTAGCGCAGTCGGCAGCGCGTTAGTCTCATAATCTGAAGATTCTGAGTTCGATCCTCAGAGAAGGCATTGATACTTGCAAAGCTTTTTTATCCCTCATCTCAGCTTTCCATTTTTGCTGCACAAGACTATCGACAAGACTTGCTGCTACGGCACACCAAAGGATTTGATGTCCCTTGGCCCCTTTGTACCTCAGCGTGTGGAGACCCTTCGGAAGTACACGGGTTCACCGACAGCTGACACCACTGTTGTGTTTGAGCCATTGCCCCGAGCCAAAAGAGGCGTGGAGAATGCGGGCATCAAGCCCGCTACCTCTCACATGCAAAGCGAGCGCTCTACCATTTGAGCTATTTCCCCAGCTGCTTCTTGCAATTGCACCAAGTTTGCTTCTCAGTAGCTCCTTAGCACTCGCCTCTGAGCTGCTGCGCCACCAGCAGGGATCTCCTGCTTTGGGTTAGCCCGCTCCCTGATCTCTTTCAACGCTTTGCTCCAATCGGCGTTACTGAGCAACGGCAGGGCGGGAAATCAGACAAATGGGGAAAGAAGCCGAGAAAGAGCCCGATCCGGCGGAAGGGAAGCGAGGTGACCGGAAAGTAGCAGCCGCCACGAGCGTGAGGGAGCAGCCGAGAGCCCTGTCTGACTGATAGACGACTTCTTTTGCCTGAAAGAGAGTGCTGGGTGTTTTGGTGCGTTGCTGCTCAAAGGCACTTCCTGCTGGTGTGCAGATGCAACTGCTCAAGCAATGGAGGTGTCCTGTGCCTTAGCAGCAACATGTAAACTAGCGTCAAGTTAAGAGCACTGCCTTGAGCTAAAATATCCTTACTGCTCACTTACTGCACAAGAACGCCCGCTCCTTCAAGCCGGAGTCGAACCAGCGACCTAACGACGACTTTGCTTTGCTTTTTTTCCACAGCAGTCCTCCGCTCTACCACCTGAAAATCGAAGGGAAGCGGCAAAGGTGTCTCGCTTTGGTGATTGTCCGCCGTGCGCCTTTTGACGCTCCCGGCCTGGTGTACCTGCTGATGCCGCAGTGTTGTGGGACTGTGAGTTGCCAGCTGCTCTGTACAGGCTGGGCCAGTGGCGCAATGGATAACGCGTTTGACTACGGATCAGAAGATTGTAGGTTCGACTCCTACCTGGCTCGAACTTTTTTACGCACTTTGCATTATGGCGCTAGATGCCTCGCAAGCGCACCTACTTGGTCATGCTGCCCAGCAGTTTGCATGGCAAGTGCCTTCTTAGTGCAGTAGGCAGCGCGTCAGTCTCATAATCTGAAGGTCCTGAGTTCGATCCTCAGAGAAGGCATTGATACTTGCAAAGCTTTTTTTATCCCTCATCTCAGCTTTCCATTTTTGCTGCACAAGACTATCGACAAGAGTTGCTGCTACGGCACACTAAAGGATTTGATGTCCCTTGGCCCCTCTGTACCTCAGCGTGTGGAGACCCTTCGGAAGTACACGGGTTCACCGACAGCTGACACCACTGTTGTGTTTGAGCCATTGCCCCGAGCCAAAAGAGGCGTGGAGAATGCGGGCATCAAGCCCGCTACCTCTCACATGCAAAGCGAGCGCTCTACCATTTGAGCTAATTCCCCAGCTGCTTCTTGCAATTGCACCAAGTTTGCTTCTCAGTAGCTCCTTAGCACTCGCCTCTGAGCTGCTGCGCCACCAGCAGGGATCTCCTGCTTTGGGTTAGCCCGCTCCCTGATCTCTTTCAACGCTTTGCTCCAATCGGCGTTACCGAGCAACGGCAGGGCGGGAAATCAGAGAAATGGGGAAAGAAGCCGAGAAAGAGCCCGAGCCGGCGGAAGGGAAGCGAGGTGACCGGAAAGTAGCAGCCGCCACGATCGTGAGGGAGCAGCCGAGAGCCCTGTCTGACTGAGAGACGACTTCTTTTGCCTGAGGTTTTGCCTGAAAGAGAGTGCTGGGTGTTTTGGTGCGTTGCTGCTCAAAGGCACTTCCTGCTGGTGTGCAGATGCAACTGCTCAAGCAATGGAGGTGTCCTGTGCCTTAGCAGCAACATGTATACTAGCGTCAAGTTAAGAGCACTGCCTTGAGCTAAAAGCTCCTTACCGCTCACTTACTGCACAAGAACGCCCGCTCCTTCAAGCCGGAGTCGAACCAGCGACCTAACGACGACTTTGCTTTGCTTTTTTTCCACTGCAGTCCTCCGCTCTACCACCTGAAAATCGAAGGGAAGCGGCAAAGGTGTCTCGCTTTGGTGATTGTCCGCCGTGCGCCTTTTGACGCTCCCGGCCTGGTGTACCTGCTGATGCCGCAGTGTTGTGGGACTGTGAGTTGCCAGCTGCTCTGTACAGGCTGGGCCAGTGGCGCAATGGATAACGCGTCTGACTACGGATCAGAAGATTTTAGGTGAGACTCCTGCCTGGCTCGAACTTTTTTACGCACTTTGCATTATGGGTCTAGATGCCTCGCAAGCGCACCTACTTGGTCATGCTGCCCAGCAGTTTGCATGGCAAGTGCCTTCTTAGCGCAGTCGGCAGCGCGTTAGTCTCATAATCTGAAGATTCTGAGTTCGATCCTCAGAGAAGGCATTGATACTTGCAAAGCTTTTTTATCCCTCATCTCAGCTTTCCATTTTTGCTGCACAAGACTATCGACAAGACTTGCTGCTACGGCACACCAAAGGATTTGATGTCCCTTGGCCCCTTTGTACCTCAGCGTGTGGAGACCCTTCGGAAGTACACGGGTTCACCGACAGCTGACACCACTGTTGTGTTTGAGCCATTGCCCCGAGGCAAAAGAGGCGTGGAGAATGCGGGCATCAAGCCCGCTACCTCTCACATGCAAAGCGAGCGCTCTACCATTTGAGCTAATTCCCCAGCTGCTTCTTGCAATTGCACCAAGTTTGCTTCTCAGTAGCTCCTTAGCACTCGCCTCTGAGCTGCTGCGCCACCAGCAGGGATCTCCTGCTTTGGGTTAGCCCGCTCCCTGATCTCTTTCAACGCTTTGCTCCAATCGGCGTTACTGAGCAACGGCAGGGCGGGAAATCAGACAAATGGGGAAAGAAGCCGAGAAAGAGCCCGATCCGGCGGAAGGGAAGCGAGGTGACCGGAAAGTAGCAGCCGCCACGAGCGTGAGGGAGCAGCCGAGAGCCCTGTCTGACTGATAGACGACTTCTTTTGCCTGAAAGAGAGTGCTGGGTGTTTTGGTGCGTTGCTGCTCAAAGGCACTTCCTGCTGGTGTGCAGATGCAACTGCTCAAGCAATGGAGGTGTCCTGTGCCTTAGCAGCAACATGTAAACTAGCGTCAAGTTAAGAGCACTGCCTTGAGCTAAAATATCCTTACTGCTCACTTACTGCACAAGAACGCCCGCTCCTTCAAGCCGGAGTCGAACCAGCGACCTAACGACGACTTTGCTTTGCTTTTTTTCCACAGCAGTCCTCCGCTCTACCACCTGAAAATCGAAGGGAAGCGGCAAAGGTGTCTCGCTTTGGTGATTGTCCGCCGTGCGCCTTTTGACGCTCCCGGCCTGGTGTACCTGCTGATGCCGCAGTGTTGTGGGACTGTGAGTTGCCAGCTGCTCTGTACAGGCTGGGCCAGTGGCGCAATGGATAACGCGTTTGACTACGGATCAGAAGATTGTAGGTTCGACTCCTACCTGGCTTGAACTTTTTTACGCACTTTGCATTATGGCGCTAGATGCCTCGCAAGCGCACCTACTTGGTCATGCTGCCCAGCAGTTTGCATGGCAAGTGCCTTCTTAGTGCAGTAGGCAGCGCGTCAGTCTCATAATCTGAAGGTCCTGAGTTCGATCCTCAGAGAAGGCATTGATACTTGCAAAGCTTTTTTTATCCCTCATCTCAGCTTTCCATTTTTGCTGCACAAGACTATCGACAAGAGTTGCTGCTACGGCACACTAAAGGATTTGATGTCCCTTGGCCCCTCTGTACCTCAGCGTGTGGAGACCCTTCGGAAGTACACGGGTTCACCGACAGCTGACACCACTGTTGTGTTTGAGCCATTGCCCCGAGCCAAAAGAGGCGTGGAGAATGCGGGCATCAAGCCCGCTACCTCTCACATGCAAAGCGAGCGCTCTACCATTTGAGCTAATTCCCCAGCTGCTTCTTGCAATTGCACCAAGTTTGCTTCTCAGTAGCTCCTTAGCACTCGCCTCTGAGCTGCTGCGCCACCAGCAGGGATCTCCTGCTTTGGGTTAGCCCGCTCCCTGATCTCTTTCAACGCTTTGCTCCAATCGGCGTTACCGAGCAACGGCAGGGCGGGAAATCAGAGAAATGGGGAAAGAAGCCGAGAAAGAGCCCGAGCCGGCGGAAGGGAAGCGAGGTGACCGGAAAGTAGCAGCCGCCACGATCGTGAGGGAGCAGCCGAGAGCCCTGTCTGACTGAGAGACGACTTCTTTTGCCTGAGGTTTTGCCTGAAAGAGAGTGCTGGGTGTTTTGGTGCGTTGCTGCTCAAAGGCACTTCCTGCTGGTGTGCAGATGCAACTGCTCAAGCAATGGAGGTGTCCTGTGCCTTAGCAGCAACATGTATACTAGCGTCAAGTTAAGAGCACTGCCTTGAGCTAAAAGCTCCTTACCGCTCACTTACTGCACAAGAACGCCCGCTCCTTCAAGCCGGAGTCGAACCAGCGACCTAACGACGACTTTGCTTTGCTTTTTTTCCACTGCAGTCCTCCGCTCTACCACCTGAAAATCGAAGGGAAGCGGCAAAGGTGTCTCGCTTTGGTGATTGTCCGCCGTGCGCCTTTTGACGCTCCCGGCCTGGTGTACCTGCTGATGCCGCAGTGTTGTGGGACTGTGAGTTGCCAGCTGCTCTGTACAGGCTGGGCCAGTGGCGCAATGGATAACGCGTCTGACTACGGATCAGAAGATTTTAGGTGAGACTCCTGCCTGGCTCGAACTTTTTTACGCACTTTGCATTATGGGTCTAGATGCCTCGCAAGCGCACCTACTTGGTCATGCTGCCCAGCAGTTTGCATGGCAAGTGCCTTCTTAGCGCAGTCGGCAGCGCGTTAGTCTCATAATCTGAAGATTCTGAGTTCGATCCTCAGAGAAGGCATTGATACTTGCAAAGCTTTTTTATCCCTCATCTCAGCTTTCCATTTTTGCTGCACATGACTATCGACAAGACTTGCTGCTACGGCACACCAAAGGATTTGATGTCCCTTGGCCCCTTTGTACCTCAGCGTGTGGAGACCCTTCGGAAGTACACGGGTTCACCGACAGCTGACACCACTGTTGTGTTTGAGCCATTGCCCCGAGCCAAAAGAGGCGTGGAGAATGCGGGCATCAAGCCCGCTACCTCTCACATGCAAAGCGAGCGCTCTACCATTTGAGCTAATTCCCCAGCTGCTTCTTGCAATTGCACCAAGTTTGCTTCTCAGTAGCTCCTTAGCACTCGTCTCTGAGCTGCTGCGCCACCAGCAGGGATCTCCTGCTTTGGGTTAGCCCGCTCCCTGATCTCTTTCAACGCTTTGCTCCAATCGGCGTTACCGAGCAACGGCAGGGCGGGAAATCAGAGAAATGGGGAAAGAAGCCGAGAAAGAGCCCGAGCCGGCGGAAGGGAAGCGAGGTGACCGGAAAGTAGCAGCCGCCACGATCGTGAGGGAGCAGCCGAGAGCCCTGTCTGACTGAGAGACGACTTCTTTTGCCTGAGGTTTTGCCTGAAAGGGAGTGCTGGGTGTTTTGGTGCGTTGCTGCTCAAAGGCACTTCCTGCTGGTGTGCAGATGCAACTGCTCAAGCAATGGAGGTGTCCTGTGCCTTAGCAGCAACATGTAAACTAGCGTCAAGTTAAGAGCACTGCCTTGAGCTAAAATATCCTTACTGCTCACTTACTGCACAAGAACGCCCGCTCCTTCAAGCCGGAGTCGAACCAGCGACCTAACGACGACTTTGCTTTGCTTTTTTTCCACTGCAGTCCTCCGCTCTACCACCTGAAAATCGAAGGGAAGCGGCAAAGGTGTCTCGCTTTGGTGATTGTCCGCCGTGCGCCTTTTGACGCTCCCGGCCTGGTGTACCTGCTGATGCCGCAGTGTTGTGGGACTGTGAGTTGCCAGCTGCTCTATACAGGCTGGGCCAGTGGCGCAATGGATAACGCGTCTGACTACGGATCAGAAGATTGTAGGTTCGACTCCTACCTGGCTCGAACTTTTTTACGCACTTTGCATTATGGCGCTAGATGCCTCGCAAGCGCACCTACTTGGTCATGCTGCCCAGCAGTTTGCATGGCAAGTGCCTTCTTAGCGCAGTAGGCAGCGCGTCAGTCTCATAATCTGAAGGTCCTGAGTTCAATCCTCAGAGAAGGCATTGATACTTGCAAAGCTTTTTTTATCCCTCATCTCAGCTTTCCATTTTTGCTGCACAAGACTATCGACAAGAGTTGCTGCTACGGCACACTAAAGGATTTGATGTCCCTTGGCCCCTCTGTACCTCAGCGTGTGGAGACCCTTCGGAAGTACACGGGTTCACCGACAGCTGACACCACTGTTGTGTTTGAGCCATTGCCCCGAGCCAAAAGAGGCGTGGAGAATGCGGGCATCAAGCCCGCTACCTCTCACATGCAAAGCGAGCGCTCTACCATTTGAGCTAATTCCCCAGCTGCTTCCTGCAATTGCACCAAGTTTGCTTCTCAGTAGCTCCTTAGCACTCGCCTCTGAGCTGCTGCGCCACCAGCAGGGATCTCCTGCTTTGGGTTAGCCCGCTCCCTGATCTCTTTCAACGCTTTGCTCCAATCGGCGTTACCGAGCAACGGCAGGGCGGGAAATCAGAGAAATGGGGAAAGAAGCCGAGAAAGAGCCCGAGCCGGTGGAAGGGAAGCGAGGTGACCGGAAAGTAGCAGCCGCCACGAGCGTGAGGGAGCAGCCGAGAGCCCTGTCTGACTGATAGACGACTTCTTTTGCCTGAGGTTTTGCCTGAAAGAGAGTGCTGGGTGTTTTGGTGCGTTGCTGCTCAAAGGCACTTCCTGCTGGTGTGCAGATGCAACTGCTCAAGCAATGGAGGTGTCCTGTGCCTTAGCAGCAACATGTATACTAGCGTCAAGTTAAGAGCACTGCCTTGAGCTAAAAGCTCCTTACCGCTCACTTACTGCACAAGAACGCCCGCTCCTTCAAGCCGGAGTCGAACCAGCGACCTAACGACGACTTTGCTTTGCTTTTTTTCCACTGCAGTCCTCCGCTCTACCACCTGAAAATCGAAGGGAAGCGGCAAAGGTGTCTCGCTTTGGTGATTGTCCGCCGTGCGCCTTTTGACGCTCCCGGCCTGGTGTACCTGCTGATGCCGCAGTGTTGTGGGACTGTGAGTTGCCAGCTGCTCTGTACAGGCTGGGCCAGTGGCGCAATGGATAACGCGTCTGACTACGGATCAGAAGATTTTAGGTGAGACTCCTACCTGGCTCGAACTTTTTTACGCACTTTGCATTATGGGTCTAGATGCCTCGCAAGCGCACCTACTTGGTCATGCTGCCCAGCAGTTTGCATGGCAAGTGCCTTCTTAGCGCAGTCGGCAGCGCGTTAGTCTCATAATCTGAAGATTCTGAGTTCGATCCTCAGAGAAGGCATTGATACTTGCAAAGCTTTTTTATCCCTCATCTCAGCTTTCCATTTTTGCTGCACAAGACTATCGACAAGACTTGCTGCTACGGCACACCAAAGGATTTGATGTCCCTTGGCCCCTTTGTACCTCAGCGTGTGGAGACCCTTCGGAAGTACACGGGTTCACCGACAGCTGACACCACTGTTGTGTTTGAGCCATTGCCCCGAGCCAAAAGAGGCGTGGAGAATGCGGGCATCAAGCCCGCTACCTCTCACATGCAAAGCGAGCGCTCTACCATTTGAGCTATTTCCCCAGCTGCTTCTTGCAATTGCACCAAGTTTGCTTCTCAGTAGCTCCTTAGCACTCGCCTCTGAGCTGCTGCGCCACCAGCAGGGATCTCCTGCTTTGGGTTAGCCCGCTCCCTGATCTCTTTCAACGCTTTGCTCCAATCGGCGTTACTGAGCAACGGCAGGGCGGGAAATCAGACAAATGGGGAAAGAAGCCGAGAAAGAGCCCGATCCGGCGGAAGGGAAGCGAGGTGACCGGAAAGTAGCAGCCGCCACGAGCGTGAGGGAGCAGCCGAGAGCCCTGTCTGACTGATAGACGACTTCTTTTGCCTGAAAGAGAGTGCTGGGTGTTTTGGTGCGTTGCTGCTCAAAGGCACTTCCTGCTGGTGTGCAGATGCAACTGCTCAAGCAATGGAGGTGTCCTGTGCCTTAGCAGCAACATGTAAACTAGCGTCAAGTTAAGAGCACTGCCTTGAGCTAAAATATCCTTACTGCTCACTTACTGCACAAGAACGCCCGCTCCTTCAAGCCGGAGTCGAACCAGCGACCTAACGACGACTTTGCTTTGCTTTTTTTCCACAGCAGTCCTCCGCTCTACCACCTGAAAATCGAAGGGAAGCGGCAAAGGTGTCTCGCTTTGGTGATTGTCCGCCGTGCGCCTTTTGACGCTCCCGGCCTGGTGTACCTGCTGATGCCGCAGTGTTGTGGGACTGTGAGTTGCCAGCTGCTCTGTACAGGCTGGGCCAGTGGCGCAATGGATAACGTGTTTGACTACGGATCAGAAGATTGTAGGTTCGACTCCTACCTGGCTCGAACTTTTTTACGCACTTTGCATTATGGCGCTAGATGCCTCGCAAGCGCACCTACTTGGTCATGCTGCCCAGCAGTTTGCATGGCAAGTGCCTTCTTAGCGCAGTAGGCAGCGCGTCAGTCTCATAATCTGAAGGTCCTGAGTTCGATCCTCAGAGAAGGCATTGATACTTGCAAAGCTTTTTTTATCCCTCATCTCAGCTTTCCATTTTTGCTGCACAAGACTATCGACAAGAGTTGCTGCTACGGCACACTAAAGGATTTGATGTCCCTTGGCCCCTCTGTACCTCAGCGTGTGGAGACCCTTCGGAAGTACACGGGTTCACCGACAGCTGACACCACTGTTGTGTTTGAGCCATTGCCCCGAGCCAAAAGAGGCGTGGAGAATGCGGGCATCAAGCCCGCTACCTCTCACATGCAAAGCGAGCGCTCTACCATTTGAGCTAATTCCCCAGCTGCTTCTTGCAATTGCACCAAGTTTGCTTCTCAGTAGCTCCTTAGCACTCGCCTCTGAGCTGCTGCGCCACCAGCAGGGATCTCCTGCTTTGGGTTAGCCCGCTCCCTGATCTCTTTCAACGCTTTGCTCCAATCGGCGTTACCGAGCAACGGCAGGGCGGGAAATCAGAGAAATGGGGAAAGAAGCCGAGAAAGAGCCCGAGCCGGCGGAAGGGAAGCGAGGTGACCGGAAAGTAGCAGCCGCCACGATCGTGAGGGAGCAGCCGAGAGCCCTGTCTGACTGAGAGACGACTTCTTTTGGCTGAGGTTTTGCCTGAAAGAGAGTGCTGGGTGTTTTGGTGCGTTGCTGCTCAAAGGCACTTCCTGCTGGTGTGCAGATGCAAGTGCTCAAGCAATGGAGGTGTCCTGTGCCTTCGCAGCAACATGTAAACTAGCGTCAAGTTAGGAGCACCGCCTTGAGCTAAAATATCCTGACTGCTCACTTACTGCACAAGAACGCCCGCTCCTTCAAGCCAGAGTCGAACCAGCGACCTAACGACGACTTTGCTTTGCTTTTTTTCCACTGCAGTCCTCCGCTCTACCACCTGAAAATCGAAGGGAAGCGGCAAAGGTGTCTCGCTTTGGTGATTGTCCGCCGTGCGCCTTTTGACGCTCCCGGCCTGGTGTACCTGCTGATGCCGCAGTGTTGTGGGACTGTGAGTTGCCAGCTGATCTGTACAGGCTGGGCCAGTGGCGCAATGGATAACGCGTCTGACTACGGATCAGAAGATTGTAGGTTCGACTCCTACCTGGCTCGAACTTTTTTACGCACTTTGCATTATGGCGCTAGATGCCTCGCAAGCGCACCTACTTGGTCATGCTGCCCAGCAGTTTGCATGGCAAGTGCCTTCTTAGCGCAGTAGGCAGCGCGTCAGTCTCATAATCTGAAGGTCCTGAGTTCGATCCTCAGAGAAGGCATTGATACTTGCAAAGCTTTTTTTATCCCTCATCTCAGCTTTCCATTTTTGCTGCACAAGACTATCGACAAGACTTGCTGCTACGGCACACTAAAGGATTTGATGTCCCTTGGCCCCTCTGTACCTCAGCGTGTGGAGACCCTTCGGAAGTACACGGGTTCACCGACAGCTGACACCACTGTTGTGTTTGAGCCATTGCCCCGAGCCAAAAGAGGCGTGGAGAATGCGGGCATCAAGCCCGCTACCTCTCACATGCAAAGCGAGCGCTCTACCATTTGAGCTAATTCCCCAGCTGCTTCTTGCAATTGCACCAAGTTTGCTTCTCAGTAGCTCCTTAGCACTCGCCTCTGAGCTGCTGCACCACCAGCAGGGATCTCCTGCTTTGGGTTAGCCCGCTTCCTGATCTCTTTCAACGCTTTGCTCCAATCGGCGTTACCGAGCAACGGCAGGGCGGGAAATCAGAGAAATGGGAAAAGAAGCCGAGAAAGAGCCCGAGCCGGTGGAAGGGAAGCGAGGTGACCGGAAAGTAGCAGCCGCCACGAGCGTGAGGGAGCAGCCGAGAGCCCTGTCTGACTGATAGACGACTTCTTTTGCCTGAGGTTTTGCCTGAAAGAGAGTGCTGGGTGTTTTGGTGCGTTGCTGCTCAAAGGCACTTCCTGCTGGTGTGCAGATGCAACTGCTCAAGCAATGGAGGTGTCCTGTGCCTTAGCAGCAACATGTATACTAGCGTCAAGTTAAGAGCACTGCCTTGAGCTAAAAGCTCCTTACCGCTCACTTACTGCACAAGAACGCCCGCTCCTTCAAGCCGGAGTCGAACCAGCGACCTAACGACGACTTTGCTTTGCTTTTTTTCCACTGCAGTCCTCCGCTCTACCACCTGAAAATCGAAGGGAAGCGGCAAAGGTGTCTCGCTTTGGTGATTGTCCGCCGTGCGCCTTTTGACGCTCCCGGCCTGGTGTACCTGCTGATGCCGCAGTGTTGTGGGACTGTGAGTTGCCAGCTGCTCTGTACAGGCTGGGCCAGTGGCGCAATGGATAACGCGTCTGACTACGGATCAGAAGATTTTAGGTGAGACTCCTACCTGGCTCGAACTTTTTTACGCACTTTGCATTATGGGTCTAGATGCCTCGCAAGCGCACCTACTTGGTCATGCTGCCCAGCAGTTTGCATGGCAAGTGCCTTCTTAGCGCAGTCGGCAGCGCGTTAGTCTCATAATCTGAAGATTCTGAGTTCGATCCTCAGAGAAGGCATTGATACTTGCAAAGCTTTTTTATCCCTCATCTCAGCTTTCCATTTTTGCTGCACAAGACTATCGACAAGACTTGCTGCTACGGCACACCAAAGGATTTGATGTCCCTTGGCCCCTTTGTACCTCAGCGTGTGGAGACCCTTCGGAAGTACACGGGTTCACCGACAGCTGACACCACTGTTGTGTTTGAGCCATTGCCCCGAGCCAAAAGAGGCGTGGAGAATGCGGGCATCAAGCCCGCTACCTCTCACATGCAAAGCGAGCGCTCTACCATTTGAGCTATTTCCCCAGCTGCTTCTTGCAATTGCACCAAGTTTGCTTCTCAGTAGCTCCTTAGCACTCGCCTCTGAGCTGCTGCGCCACCAGCAGGGATCTCCTGCTTTGGGTTAGCCCGCTCCCTGATCTCTTTCAACGCTTTGCTCCAATCGGCGTTACTGAGCAACGGCAGGGCGGGAAATCAGACAAATGGGGAAAGAAGCCGAGAAAGAGCCCGATCCGGCGGAAGGGAAGCGAGGTGACCGGAAAGTAGCAGCCGCCACGAGCGTGAGGGAGCAGCCGAGAGCCCTGTCTGACTGATAGACGACTTCTTTTGCCTGAAAGAGAGTGCTGGGTGTTTTGGTGCGTTGCTGCTCAAAGGCACTTCCTGCTGGTGTGCAGATGCAACTGCTCAAGCAATGGAGGTGTCCTGTGCCTTAGCAGCAACATGTAAACTAGCGTCAAGTTAAGAGCACTGCCTTGAGCTAAAATATCCTTACTGCTCACTTACTGCACAAGAACGCCCGCTCCTTCAAGCCGGAGTCGAACCAGCGACCTAACGACGACTTTGCTTTGCTTTTTTTCCACAGCAGTCCTCCGCTCTACCACCTGAAAATCGAAGGGAAGCGGCAAAGGTGTCTCGCTTTGGTGATTGTCCGCCGTGCGCCTTTTGACGCTCCCGGCCTGGTGTACCTGCTGATGCCGCAGTGTTGTGGGACTGTGAGTTGCCAGCTGCTCTGTACAGGCTGGGCCAGTGGCGCAATGGATAACGTGTTTGACTACGGATCAGAAGATTGTAGGTTCGACTCCTACCTGGCTCGAACTTTTTTACGCACTTTGCATTATGGCGCTAGATGCCTCGCAAGCGCACCTACTTGGTCATGCTGCCCAGCAGTTTGCATGGCAAGTGCCTTCTTAGCGCAGTAGGCAGCGCGTCAGTCTCATAATCTGAAGGTCCTGAGTTCGATCCTCAGAGAAGGCATTGATACTTGCAAAGCTTTTTTTATCCCTCATCTCAGCTTTCCATTTTTGCTGCACAAGACTATCGACAAGAGTTGCTGCTACGGCACACTAAAGGATTTGATGTCCCTTGGCCCCTCTGTACCTCAGCGTGTGGAGACCCTTCGGAAGTACACGGGTTCACCGACAGCTGACACCACTGTTGTGTTTGAGCCATTGCCCCGAGCCAAAAGAGGCGTGGAGAATGCGGGCATCAAGCCCGCTACCATCTCACATGCAAAGCGAGCGCTCTACCATTTGAGCTAATTCCCCAGCTGCTTCTTGCAATTGCACCAAGTTTGCTTCTCAGTAGCTCCTTAGCACTCGCCTCTGAGCTGCTGCGCCACCAGCAGGGATCTCCTGCTTTGGGTTAGCCCGCTCCCTGATCTCTTTCAACGCTTTGCTCCAATCGGCGTTACCGAGCAACGGCAGGGCGGGAAATCAGAGAAATGGGGAAAGAAGCCGAGAAAGAGCCCGAGCCGGCGGAAGGGAAGCGAGGTGACCGGAAAGTAGCAGCCGCCACGATCGTGAGGGAGCAGCCGAGAGCCCTGTCTGACTGAGAGACGACTTCTTTTGGCTGAGGTTTTGCCTGAAAGAGAGTGCTGGGTGTTTTGGTGCGTTGCTGCTCAAAGGCACTTCCTGCTGGTGTGCAGATGCAACTGCTCAAGCAATGGAGGTGTCCTGTGCCTTAGCAGCAACATGTATACTAGCGTCAAGTTAAGAGCACTGCCTTGAGCTAAAAGCTCCTTACCGCTCACTTACTGCACAAGAACGCCCGCTCCTTCAAGCCGGAGTCGAACCAGCGACCTAACGACGACTTTGCTTTGCTTTTTTTCCACTGCAGTCCTCCGCTCTACCACCTGAAAATCGAAGGGAAGCGGCAAAGGTGTCTCGCTTTGGTGATTGTCCGCCGTGCGCCTTTTGACGCTCCCGGCCTGGTGTACCTGCTGATGCCGCAGTGTTGTGGGACTGTGAGTTGCCAGCTGCTCTGTACAGGCTGGGCCAGTGGCGCAATGGATAACGCGTCTGACTACGGATCAGAAGATTTTAGGTGAGACTCCTGCCTGGCTCGAACTTTTTTACGCACTTTGCATTATGGGTCTAGATGCCTCGCAAGCGCACCTACTTGGTCATGCTGCCCAGCAGTTTGCATGGCAAGTGCCTTCTTAGCGCAGTCGGCAGCGCGTTAGTCTCATAATCTGAAGATTCTGAGTTCGATCCTCAGAGAAGGCATTGATACTTGCAAAGCTTTTTTATCCCTCATCTCAGCTTTCCATTTTTGCTGCACATGACTATCGACAAGACTTGCTGCTACGGCACACCAAAGGATTTGATGTCCCTTGGCCCCTTTGTACCTCAGCGTGTGGAGACCCTTCGGAAGTACACGGGTTCACCGACAGCTGACACCACTGTTGTGTTTGAGCCATTGCCCCGAGCCAAAAGAGGCGTGGAGAATGCGGGCATCAAGCCCGCTACCTCTCACATGCAAAGCGAGCGCTCTACCATTTGAGCTAATTCCCCAGCTGCTTCTTGCAATTGCACCAAGTTTGCTTCTCAGTAGCTCCTTTGCACTCGCCTCTGAGCTGCTGCGCCACCAGCAGGGATCTCTTGCTTTGGGTTAGCCCGCTCCCTGATCTCTTTCAACGCTTTGCTCCAATCGGCGTTACCGAGCAACGGCAGGGCGGGAAATCAGACAAATGGGGAAAGAAGCCGAGAAAGAGCCCGATCCGGCGGAAGGGAAGCGAGGTGACCGGAAAGTAGCAGCCGCCACGAGCGTGAGGGAGCAGCCGAGAGCCCTGTCTGACTGATAGACGACTTCTTTTGCCTGAGGTTTTCCCTGAAAGAGAGTGCTGGGTGTTTTGGTGCGTTGCTGCTCAAAGGCACTTCCTGCTGGTGTGCAGATGCAACTGCTCAAGCAATGGAGGTGTCCTGTGCCTTCGCAGCAACATGTAAACTAGCGTCAAGTTAAGAGCACTGCCTTGAGCTAAAATATCCTTACTGCTCACTTACTGCACAAGAACGCCCGCTCCTTCAAGCCGGAGTCGAACCAGCGACCTAACGACGACTTTGCTTTGCTTTTTTTCCACTGCAGTCCTCCGCTCTACCACCTGAAAATCGAAGGGAAGCGGCAAAGGTGTCTCGCTTTGGTGATTGTCCGCCGTGCGCCTTTTGACGCTCCCGGCCTGGTGTACCTGCTGATGCCGCAGTGTTGTGGGACTGTGAGTTGCCAGCTGATCTGTACAGGCTGGGCCAGTGGCGCAATGGATAACGCGTCTGACTACGGATCAGAAGATTGTAGGTTCGACTCCTACCTGGCTCGAACTTTTTTACGCACTTTGCATTATGGCGCTAGATGCCTCGCAAGCGCACCTACTTGGTCATGCTGCCCAGCAGTTTGCATGGCAAGTGCCTTCTTAGCGCAGTAGGCAGCGCGTCAGTCTCATAATCTGAAGGTCCTGAGTTCGATCCTCAGAGAAGGCATTGATACTTGCAAAGCTTTTTTTATCCCTCATCTCAGCTTTCCATTTTTGCTGCACAAGACTATCGACAAGACTTGCTGCTACGGCACACTAAAGGATTTGATGTCCCTTGGCCCCTCTGTACCTCAGCGTGTGGAGACCCTTCGGAAGTACACGGGTTCACCGACAGCTGACACCACTGTTGTGTTTGAGCCATTGCCCCGAGCCAAAAGAGGCGTGGAGAATGCGGGCATCAAGCCCGCTACCTCTCACATGCAAAGCGAGCGCTCTACCATTTGAGCTAATTCCCCAGCTGCTTCTTGCAATTGCACCAAGTTTGCTTCTCAGTAGCTCCTTAGCACTCGCCTCTGAGCTGCTGCGCCACCAGCAGGGATCTCCTGCTTTGGGTTAGCCCGCTCCCTGATCTCTTTCAACGCTTTGCTCCAATCGGCGTTACCGAGCAACGGCAGGGCGGGAAATCAGAGAAATGGGGAAAGAAGCCGAGAAAGAGCCCGAGCCGGCGGAAGGGAAGCGAGGTGACCGGAAAGTAGCAGCCGCCACGATCGTGAGGGAGCAGCCGAGAGCCCTGTCTGACTGAGAGACGACTTCTTTTGCCTGAGGTTTTGCCTGAAAGAGAGTGCTGGGTGTTTTGGTGCGTTGCTGCTCAAAGGCACTTCCTGCTGGTGTGCAGATGCAACTGCTCAAGCAATGGAGGTGTCCTGTGCCTTAGCAGCAACATGTAAACTAGCGTCAAGTTAAGAGCACTGCCTTGAGCTAAAATATCCTTACTGCTCACTTACTGCACAAGAACGCCCGCTCCTTCAAGCCGGAGTCGAACCAGCGACCTAACGACGACTTTGCTTTGCTTTTTTTCCACTGCAGTCCTCCGCTCTACCACCTGAAAATCGAAGGGAAGCGGCAAAGGTGTCTCGCTTTGGTGATTGTCCGCCGTGCGCCTTTTGACGCTCCCGGCCTGGTGTACCTGCTGATGCCGCAGTGTTGTGGGACTGTGAGTTGCCAGCTGCTCTATACAGGCTGGGCCAGTGGCGCAATGGATAACGCGTCTGACTACGGATCAGAAGATTGTAGGTTCGACTCCTACCTGGCTCGAACTTTTTTACGCACTTTGCATTATGGCGCTAGATGCCTCGCAAGCGCACCTACTTGGTCATGCTGCCCAGCAGTTTGCATGGCAAGTGCCTTCGTAGCGCAGTAGGCAGCGCGTCAGTCTCATAATCTGAAGGTCCTGAGTTCGATCCTCAGAGAAGGCATTGATACTTGCAAAGCTTTTTTATCCCTCATCTCAGCTTTCCATTTTTGCTGCACAAGACTATCGGCAAGACTTGCTGCTACGGCACACTAAAGGATTTGATGTCCCTTGGCCCCTCTGTACCTCAGCGTGTGGAGACCCTTCGGAAGTACACGGGTTCACCGACAGCTGACACCACTGTTGTGTTTGAGCCATTGCCCCGAGCCAAAAGAGGCGTGGAGAATGCGGGCATCAAGCCCGCTACCTCTCACATGCAAAGCGAGCGCTCTACCATTTGAGCTAATTCCCCAGCTGCTTCTTGCAATTGCACCAAGTTTGCTTCTCAGTAGCTCCTTAGCACTCGCCTCTGAGCTGCTGCGCCACCAGCAGGGATCTCCTGCTTTGGGTTAGCCCGCTCCCTGATCTCTTTCAACGCTTTGCTCCAATCGGCGTTACCGAGCAACGGCAGGGCGGGAAATCAGAGAAATGGGGAAAGAAGCCGAGAAAGAGCCCGAGCTGGCGGAAGGGAAGCGAGGTGACCGGAAAGTAGCAGCCGCCACGAGCGTGAGGGAGCAGCCGAGAGCCCTGTCTGACTGATAGACGACTTCTTTTGCCTGAGGTTTTCCCTGAAAGAGAGTGCTGGGTGTTTTGGTGCGTTGCTGCTCAAAGGCACTTCCTGCTGGTGTGCAGATGCAACTGCTCAAGCAATGGAGGTGTCCTGTGCCTTAGCAGCAACATGTAAACTAGCGTCAAGTTAAGAGCACTGCCTTGAGCTAAAATATCCTTACTGCTCACTTACTGCACAAGAACGCCCGCTCCTTCAAGCCGGAGTCGAACCAGCGACCTAACGACGACTTTGCTTTGCTTTTTTTCCACTGCAGTCCTCCGCTCTACCACCTGAAAATCGAAGGGAAGCGGCAAAGGTGTCTCGCTTTGGTGATTGTCCGCCGTGCGCCTTTTGACGCTCCCGGCCTGGTGTACCTGCTGATGCCGCAGTGTTGTGGGACTGTGAGTTGCCAGCTGCTCTATACAGGCTGGGCCAGTGGCGCAATGGATAACGCGTCTGACTACGGATCAGAAGATTGTAGGTTCGACTCCTACCTGGCTCGAACTTTTTTACGCACTTTGCATTATGGCGCTAGATGCCTCGCAAGCGCACCTACTTGGTCATGCTGCCCAGCAGTTTGCATGGCAAGTGCCTTCGTAGCGCAGTAGGCAGCGCGTCAGTCTCATAATCTGAAGGTCCTGAGTTCGATCCTCAGAGAAGGCATTGATACTTGCAAAGCTTTTTTATCCCTCATCTCAGCTTTCCATTTTTGCTGCACAAGACTATCGGCAAGACTTGCTGCTACGGCACACTAAAGGATTTGATGTCCCTTGGCCCCTCTGTACCTCAGCGTGTGGAGACCCTTCGGAAGTACACGGGTTCACCGACAGCTGACAGCACTGTTGTGTTTGAGCCATTGCCCCGAGCCAAAAGAGGCGTGGAGAATGCGGGCATCAAGCCCGCTACCTCTCACATGCAAAGCGAGCGCTCTACCATTTGAGCTAATTCCCCAGCTGCTTCTTGCAATTGCACCAAGTTTGCTTCTCAGTAGCTCCTTAGCACTCGCCTCTGAGCTGCTGCGCCACCAGCAGGGATCTCCTGCTTTGGGTTAGCCCGCTCCCTGATCTCTTTCAACGCTTTGCTCCAATCGGCGTTACCGAGCAACGGCAGGGCGGGAAATCAGAGAAATGGGGAAAGAAGCCGAGAAAGAGCCCGAGCCAGCGGAAGGGAAGCGAGGTGACCGGAAAGTAGCAGCCGCCACGAGCGTGAGGGAGCAGCCGAGAGCCCTGTCTGACTGATAGACGACTTCTTTTGCCTGAGGTTTTCCCTGAAAGAGAGTGCTGGGTGTTTTGGTGCGTTGCTGCTCAAAGGCACTTCCTGCTGGTGTGCAGATGCAACTGCTCAAGCAATGGAGGTGTCCTGTGCCTTCGCAGCAACATGTAAACTAGCGTCAAGTTAAGAGCACTGCCTTGAGCTAAAATATCCTTACTGCTCACTTACTGCACAAGAACGCCCGCTCCTTCAAGCCGGAGTCGAACCAGCGACCTAACGACGACTTTGCTTTGCTTTTTTTCCACTGCAGTCCTCCGCTCTACCACCTGAAAATCGAAGGGAAGCGGCAAAGGTGTCTCGCTTTGGTGATTGTCCGCCGTGCGCCTTTTGACGCTCCCGGCCTGGTGTACCTGCTGATGCCGCAGTGTTGTGGGACTGTGAGTTGCCAGCTGATCTGTACAGGCTGGGCCAGTGGCGCAATGGATAACGCGTCTGACTACGGATCAGAAGATTGTAGGTTCGACTCCTACCTGGCTCGAACTTTTTTACGCACTTTGCATTATGGCGCTAGATGCCTCGCAAGCGCACCTACTTGGTCATGCTGCCCAGCAGTTTGCATGGCAAGTGCCTTCTTAGCGCAGTAGGCAGCGCGTCAGTCTCATAATCTGAAGGTCCTGAGTTCGATCCTCAGAGAAGGCATTGATACTTGCAAAGCTTTTTTTATCCCTCATCTCAGCTTTCCATTTTTGCTGCACAAGACTATCGACAAGACTTGCTGCTACGGCACACTAAAGGATTTGATGTCCCTTGGCCCCTTTGTACCTCAGCGTGTGGAGACCCTTCGGAAGTACACGGGTTCACCGACAGCTGACAGCACTGTTGTGTTTGAGCCATTGCCCCGAGCCAAAAGAGGCGTGGAGAATGCGGGCATCAAGCCCGCTACCTCTCACATGCAAAGCGAGCGCTCTACCATTTGAGCTAATTCCCCAGCTGCTTCTTGCAATTGCACCAAGTTTGCTTCTCAGTAGCTCCTTAGCACTCGCCTCTGAGCTGCTGCGCCACCAGCAGGGATCTCCTGCTTTGGGTTAGCCCGCTCCCTGATCTCTTTCAACGCTTTGCTCCAATCGGCGTTACCGAGCAACGGCAGGGCGGGAAATCAGAGAAATGGGGAAAGAAGCCGAGAAAGAGCCCGAGCCAGCGGAAGGGAAGCGAGGTGACCGGAAAGTAGCAGCCGCCACGAGCGTGAGGGAGCAGCCGAGAGCCCTGTCTGACTGATAGACGACTTCTTTTGCCTGAGGTTTTGCCTGAAAGAGAGTGCTGGGTGTTTTGGTGCGTTGCTGCTCAAAGGCACTTCCTGCTGGTGTGCAGATGCAACTGCTCAAGCAATGGAGGTGTCCTGTGCCTTAGCAGCAACATGTATACTAGCGTCAAGTTAAGAGCACTGCCTTGAGCTAAAAGCTCCTTACCGCTCACTTACTGCACAAGAACGCCCGCTCCTTCAAGCCGGAGTCGAACCAGCGACCTAACGACGACTTTGCTTTGCTTTTTTTCCACTGCAGTCCTCCGCTCTACCACCTGAAAATCGAAGGGAAGCGGCAAAGGTGTCTCGCTTTGGTGATTGTCCGCCGTGCGCCTTTTGACGCTCCCGGCCTGGTGTACCTGCTGATGCCGCAGTGTTGTGGGACTGTGAGTTGCCAGCTGCTCTGTACAGGCTGGGCCAGTGGCGCAATGGATAACGCGTCTGACTACGGATCAGAAGATTTTAGGTGAGACTCCTGCCTGGCTCGAACTTTTTTACGCACTTTGCATTATGGGTCTAGATGCCTCGCAAGCGCACCTACTTGGTCATGCTGCCCAGCAGTTTGCATGGCAAGTGCCTTCTTAGCGCAGTCGGCAGCGCGTTAGTCTCATAATCTGAAGATTCTGAGTTCGATCCTCAGAGAAGGCATTGATACTTGCAAAGCTTTTTTATCCCTCATCTCAGCTTTCCATTTTTGCTGCACATGACTATCGACAAGACTTGCTGCTACGGCACACCAAAGGATTTGATGTCCCTTGGCCCCTTTGTACCTCAGCGTGTGGAGACCCTTCGGAAGCACACGGGTTCACCGACAGCTGACACCACTGTTGTGTTTGAGCCATTGCCCCGAGCCAAAAGAGGCGTGGAGAATGCGGGCATCAAGCCCGCTACCTCTCACATGCAAAGCGAGCGCTCTACCATTTGAGCTAATTCCCCAGCTGCTTCTTGCAATTGCACCAAGTTTGCTTCTCAGTAGCTCCTTTGCACTCGCCTCTGAGCTGCTGCGCCACCAGCAGGGATCTCTTGCTTTGGGTTAGCCCGCTCCCTGATCTCTTTCAACGCTTTGCTCCAATCGGCGTTACCGAGCAACGGCAGGGCGGGAAATCAGACAAATGGGGAAAGAAGCCGAGAAAGAGCCCGATCCGGCGGAAGGGAAGCGAGGTGACCGGAAAGTAGCAGCCGCCACGAGCGTGAGGGAGCAGCCGAGAGCCCTGTCTGACTGATAGACGACTTCTTTTGCCTGAGGTTTTCCCTGAAAGAGAGTGCTGGGTGTTTTGGTGCGTTGCTGCTCAAAGGCACTTCCTGCTGGTGTGCAGATGCAACTGCTCAAGCAATGGAGGTGTCCTGTGCCTTCGCAGCAACATGTAAACTAGCGTCAAGTTAAGAGCACTGCCTTGAGCTAAAATATCCTTACTGCTCACTTACTGCACAAGAACGCCCGCTCCTTCAAGCCGGAGTCGAACCAGCGACCTAACGACGACTTTGCTTTGCTTTTTTTCCACTGCAGTCCTCCGCTCTACCACCTGAAAATCGAAGGGAAGCGGCAAAGGTGTCTCGCTTTGGTGATTGTCCGCCGTGCGCCTTTTGACGCTCCCGGCCTGGTGTACCTGCTGATGCCGCAGTGTTGTGGGACTGTGAGTTGCCAGCTGATCTGTACAGGCTGGGCCAGTGGCGCAATGGATAACGCGTCTGACTACGGATCAGAAGATTGTAGGTTCGACTCCTACCTGGCTCGAACTTTTTTACGCACTTTGCATTATGGCGCTAGATGCCTCGCAAGCGCACCTACTTGGTCATGCTGCCCAGCAGTTTGCATGGCAAGTGCCTTCTTAGCGCAGTAGGCAGCGCGTCAGTCTCATAATCTGAAGGTCCTGAGTTCGATCCTCAGAGAAGGCATTGATACTTGCAAAGCTTTTTTTATCCCTCATCTCAGCTTTCCATTTTTGCTGCACAAGACTATCGACAAGACTTGCTGCTACGGCACACTAAAGGATTTGATGTCCCTTGGCCCCTCTGTACCTCAGCGTGTGGAGACCCTTCGGAAGTACACGGGTTCACCGACAGCTGACACCACTGTTGTGTTTGAGCCATTGCCCCGAGCCAAAAGAGGCGTGGAGAATGCGGGCATCAAGCCCGCTACCTCTCACATGCAAAGCGAGCGCTCTACCATTTGAGCTAATTCCCCAGCTGCTTCTTGCAATTGCACCAAGTTTGCTTCTCAGTAGCTCCTTAGCACTCGCCTCTGAGCTGCTGCGCCACCAGCAGGGATCTCCTGCTTTGGGTTAGCCCGCTCCCTGATCTCTTTCAACGCTTTGCTCCAATCGGCGTTACCGAGCAACGGCAGGGCGGGAAATCAGAGAAATGGGGAAAGAAGCCGAGAAAGAGCCCGAGCCAGCGGAAGGGAAGCGAGGTGACCGGAAAGTAGCAGCCGCCACGAGCGTGAGGGAGCAGCCGAGAGCCCTGTCTGACTGATAGACGACTTCTTTTGCCTGAGGTTTTGCCTGAAAGAGAGTGCTGGGTGTTTTGGTGCGTTGCTGCTCAAAGGCACTTCCTGCTGGTGTGCAGATGCAACTGCTCAAGCAATGGAGGTGTCCTGTGCCTTAGCAGCAACATGTAAACTAGCGTCAAGTTAAGAGCACTGCCTTGAGCTAAAATATCCTTACTGCTCACTTACTGCACAAGAACGCCCGCTCCTTCAAGCCGGAGTCGAACCAGCGACCTAACGACGACTTTGCTTTGCTTTTTTTCCACTGCAGTCCTCCGCTCCACCACCTGAAAATCGAAGGGAAGCGGCAAAGGTGTCTCGCTTTGGTGATTGTCCGCCGTGCGCCTTTTGACGCTCCCGGCCTGGTGTACCTGCTGATGCCGCAGTGTTGTGGGACTGTGAGTTGCCAGCTGCTCTATACAGGCTGGGCCAGTGGCGCAATGGATAACGCGTCTGACTACGGATCAGAAGATTGTAGGTTCGACTCCCATCTGGCTCGAACTTTTTTACGCACTTTGCATTATGGCGCTAGATGCCTCGCAAGCGCACCTACTTGGTCATGCTGCCCAGCAGTTTGCATGGCAAGTGCCTTCTTAGCGCAGTAGGCAGCGCGTCAGTCTCATAATCTGAAGGTCCTGAGTTCAATCCTCAGAGAAGGCATTGATACTTGCAAAGCTTTTTTTATCCCTCATCTCAGCTTTCCATTTTTGCTGCACAAGACTATCGACAAGAGTTGCTGCTACGGCACACTAAAGGATTTGATGTCCCTTGGCCCCTCTGTACCTCAGCGTGTGGAGACCCTTCGGAAGTACACGGGTTCACCGACAGCTGACACCACTGTTGTGTTTGAGCCATTGCCCCGAGCCAAAAGAGGCGTGGAGAATGCGGGCATCAAGCCCGCTACCTCTCACATGCAAAGCGAGCGCTCTACCATTTGAGCTAATTCCCCAGCTGCTTCTTGCAATTGCACCAAGTTTGCTTCTCAGTAGCTCCTTAGCACTCGCCTCTGAGCTGCTGCGCCACCAGCAGGGATCTCCTGCTTTGGGTTAGCCCGCTCCCTGATCTCTTTCAACGCTTTGCTCCAATCGGCGTTACCGAGCAACGGCAGGGCGGGAAATCAGAGAAATGGGGAAAGAAGCCGAGAAAGAGCCCGAGCCGGTGGAAGGGAAGCGAGGTGACCGGAAAGTAGCAGCCGCCACGAGCGTGAGGGAGCAGCCGAGAGCCCTGTCTGACTGATAGACGACTTCTTTTGCCTGAGGTTTTGCCTGAAAGAGAGTGCTGGGTGTTTTGGTGCGTTGCTGCTCAAAGGCACTTCCTGCTGGTGTGCAGATGCAACTGCTCAAGCAATGGAGGTGTCCTGTGCCTTAGCAGCAACATGTATACTAGCGTCAAGTTAAGAGCACTGCCTTGAGCTAAAAGCTCCTTACCGCTCACTTACTGCACAAGAACGCCCGCTCCTTCAAGCCGGAGTCGAACCAGCGACCTAACGACGACTTTGCTTTGCTTTTTTTCCACTGCAGTCCTCCGCTCTACCACCTGAAAATCGAAGGGAAGCGGCAAAGGTGTCTCGCTTTGGTGATTGTCCGCCGTGCGCCTTTTGACGCTCCCGGCCTGGTGTACCTGCTGATGCCGCAGTGTTGTGGGACTGTGAGTTGCCAGCTGCTCTGTACAGGCTGGGCCAGTGGCGCAATGGATAACGCGTCTGACTACGGATCAGAAGATTTTAGGTGAGACTCCTACCTGGCTCGAACTTTTTTACGCACTTTGCATTATGGGTCTAGATGCCTCGCAAGCGCACCTACTTGGTCATGCTGCCCAGCAGTTTGCATGGCAAGTGCCTTCTTAGCGCAGTCGGCAGCGCGTTAGTCTCATAATCTGAAGATTCTGAGTTCGATCCTCAGAGAAGGCATTGATACTTGCAAAGCTTTTTTATCCCTCATCTCAGCTTTCCATTTTTGCTGCACAAGACTATCGACAAGACTTGCTGCTACGGCACACCAAAGGATTTGATGTCCCTTGGCCCCTTTGTACCTCAGCGTGTGGAGACCCTTCGGAAGTACACGGGTTCACCGACAGCTGACACCACTGTTGTGTTTGAGCCATTGCCCCGAGCCAAAAGAGGCGTGGAGAATGCGGGCATCAAGCCCGCTACCTCTCACATGCAAAGCGAGCGCTCTACCATTTGAGCTAATTCCCCAGCTGCTTCTTGCAATTGCACCAAGTTTGCTTCTCAGTAGCTCCTTAGCACTCGCCTCTGAGCTGCTGCGCCACCAGCAGGGATCTGCTGCTTTGGGTTAGCCCGCTCCCTGATCTCTTTCAACGCTTTGCTCCAATCGGCGTTACCGAGCAACGGCAGGGCGGGAAATCAGACAAATGGGGAAAGAAGCCGAGAAAGAGCCCGATCCGGCGGAAGGGAAGCGAGGTGACCGGAAAGTAGCAGCCGCCACGAGCGTGAGGGAGCAGCCGAGAGCCCTGTCTGACTGATAGACGACTTCTTTTGCCTGAGGTTTTGCCTGAAAGAGAGTGCTGGGTGTTTTGGTGCGTTGCTGCTCAAAGGCACTTCCTGCTGGTGTGCAGATGCAACTGCTCAAGCAGTGGAGGTGTCCTGTGCCTTAGCAGCAACATGTAAACTAGCGTCAAGTTAAGAGCACTGCCTTGAGCTAAAATATCCTTACTGCTCACTTACTGCACAAGAACGCCCGCTCCTTCAAGCCGGAGTCGAACCAGCGACCTAACGACGACTTTGCTTTGCTTTTTTTCCACTGCAGTCCTCCGCTCTACCACCTGAAAATCGAAGGGAAGCGGCAAAGGTGTCTCGCTTTGGTGATTGTCCGCCGTGCGCCTTTTGACGCTCCCGGCCTGGTGTACCTGCTGATGCCGCAGTGTTGTGGGACTGTGAGTTGCCAGCTGATCTGTACAGGCTGGGCCAGTGGCGCAATGGATAACGCATCTGACTACGGATCAGAAGATTGTAGGTTCGACTCCTACCTGGCTCAAACTTTTTTACGCAGTTTGCATTATGGCGCTAGATGCCTCGCAAGCGCACCTACTTGGTCATGCTGCCCAGCAGTTTGCATGGCAAGTGCCTTCTTAGCGCAGTAGGCGGCGCGTCAGTCTCATAATCTGAATGGTCCTGAGTTCGATCCTCAGAGAAGGCATTGATACTTGCAAAGCTTTTTTTATCCCTCATCTCAGCTTTCCATTTTTGCTGCACAAGACTATCGACAAGACTTGCTGCTACGGCACACTAAAGGATTTGATGTCCCTTGGCCCCTCTGTACCTCAGCGTGTGGAGACCCTTCGGAAGTACACGGGTTCACCGACAGCTGACACCACTGTTGTGTTTGAGCCATTGCCCCGAGCCAAAAGAGGCGTGGAGAATGCGGGCATCAAGCCCGCTACCTCTCACATGGAAAGCGAGCGCTCTACCATTTGAGCTAATTCCCCAGCTGCTTCTTGCAATTGCACCAAGTTTGCTTCTCAGTAGCTCCTTAGCACTCGCCTCTGAGCTGCTGCGCCACCAGCAGGGATCTCCTGCTTTGGGTTAGCCCGCTCCCTGATCTCTTTCAATGCTTTGCTCCAATCGGCGTTACCGAGCAACGGCAGGGCGGGAAATCAGAGAAATGGGGAAAGAAGCCGAGAAAGAGCCCGAGCCGGCGGAAGGGAAGCGAGGTGACCGGAAAGTAGCAGCCGCCACGAGCGTGAGGGTGTAGGGGGTTTCTCTTGCTCTTTCTGGTCTCCTGCCAGGCTTCGTGCAATAATTACCCTTGAGTGGTTCGACCCACTCCCCCCTACGGTTCTAGACCTTGGACTTAGGTGCAGAGAACAGTAGTGCAGAGAAAGAACTCAATAGACCAGGTTGAATAGCACGAAATGGATGCTTTTATTTTTAAACAGTTTGAAGCATTACAAAATACATGTAATAGGCACAGATTAAAGTTACTACAATCATGCACAAATTTATGAACTTGACTCTATGGAAATGGGGAACACACGGCACATCGAAAAAGGGGAAACACATTACGATTTCCCTTAACTCCCTCCCCTATACCTAAACTAAGTTTCGACCTGGGGAACTTGGGATCATGCTCACCACTCTCGAAATCGCAAGAAAGGGGGTTCGCAGCCTTTTTGGCACCGCTTTCCGTCGTCACGTGGATTTGGAAACTTCTGGCGCAGTCGATATTCTCTCCTCCCTCGAGGCGGTGGGGTAGACCCAGCCTCGATGAGCGCTCGTTAAGGTTGAGATCCACTGAGTCGATTTGGATTCATGGAGCAGACCCAGATGCAGGCTATGCACTTGGGAGAATCTTGTGGCCTAGATCGCCAGTCCTCCAGAGGGTTTCTTCTCCGTCGGCCTGGGTCGTCGATGATCTCCCGACCCCAGTACCCGGGCCACCCTCGTCGTCTTCTCGTCGTGGCCGAGCCTTGTTTGGCTGAACACCGACCACGTTGTCCTTTTACCGAAACCGTCCGTCTTTAAAAAAACGAAAACGTTTTCATCGATCTGCCGAAGTGGAAGAGGCGCCGATCCGGGCACCGTCCGCCCTTCGTTCGTTCCTCGTAGAAGAAAGTTCTTGAAGAAATGGAAGCCTGAAGTCGCCCAACAAGGAGCCGTGGCAGTGAAGAAGAAGTTGTTCAAGTAACCCGGAGTCCGAAGTAACTTAGATGGACTTTCAATCCATAGTTATACTCTTTTGGGACAGTCTTATCTCCCGCCAAATCATAGTCCTGTCTTTGTATTAATTTTGGCGGGCAGAAATCTCTGCAGGGGCGCTTTGTCTTGTAACGGAGCCGGTGATAACTTAAACTGGCCTTCCTGGCCGATAATGTCTTTCAATGTCTTTTGCATTGTCACCGTGGCTCGGTTCGCATATTGATCGGTCCGGACATTTTCCTTGATGGCTGCTAAACGGTTTTTCCTTTGTACGATAAATGGGTATAAGTGTTTTTACATTGTCCGCCCATATCTTGATGGGCCCCATCCTGTACTTATAATCCATTGAATATGTATGCTGTTGCTCTGAGTTTCGGTTCCCAGAGACTGGCTTTCGTGGGCTCACTGTCTTCAATCCACAAGCCTGTCTGGCTTGCAGTAACAGAAATAAAATGGTTCATAAACTGATCACGGGGCCTGGCGGCCATTTTGTATGCCCTTTTATCAAAGGTTTTTCTGTGCAAGCTTACTTTGGTCAATAAACAGTCTTAATTTTATCCAGTTTTCTTGCGTGATTTTTGCTGAAAATTGCGAATCTTACAGGCCCCCCTGTGATACTGATAGGTTGCTTAAAGTATCAATAATCCTTGATGAGCAAATTTTCCCTGATTCCCCACATCCAAACATTCCTGGCACTTAACTATCTATGCCCCTCACGACACATGCAGTTCCCATTTCCGGAGAAAATGAAAATTACCTCATGCACATTTGGAATCATAGACAGCAAACTTAAACTATAACATCTTCACCTGTCAGATGGGCAGGGGTTGATACCCTTTTGCGCCATCTGCATGCATCTTTTATTAATCCAAAAAACTTACTAACAACTAATAACATAACCATACTTATTTCCTTATAACCCAAAACAATCAAAAAATTTTTTTTAATTGGAGGGACGCTTAATCTTATACTAGCAGCTTAGAGTGGGGTATCTGCTTCCCCCATCTGCACATAGCGTTCTCTCCATTCTCCTGTGTTCTCGTGCCTCTGGAGGCGTTTGCCTCTTTTGCAATGCACGAAGAGCAAAAATATCACAATCAAAACCTGACATACTACTAGGATATGGGATGCTATTCTAATCCAGGCGGGGACCTCTATGTTGGTGAACAAGTCCCACCATGGTGGGATGGTTATGTCCAATATGTCTTTTCCTATCTCTAAAGTCTTCTGCTCCAGTGTATAGAAATGTTTCTGCGAAACTATAACGGCTTTTAGAACCTTGGTGAGGTGTTCGGGAAGAGGGGGAATGACATAACCAAAATGCGCGACAAATCGTTGTAAGTCTGTGAAATTCTCTTTGATAGTGATGTGTACAGTGGAGGGCGCAGGAATGGGAACAATTCGTTGTTGTGCCACTTGAACCTCGGCCCTGGGTTTGAAACAGAAACTGCTATCACCGACCGAACACCACTCGTGTTGTCCATATCGGTACTGAGGCGCTGCAGTGGTGACGCAGTATGTCCCACCCCCGATATATGCTACCTGTGGGGGCACATGGTCCTCTGCCATTGCCTCCATGGTGCAATTCACCGGCTTCGCGCTAGCGGTTCTGAACCCGCACTGTGGTTTCAAAAAGGCATTCAAGTGCTGGGGACACAGGATGATGTGTGCTCCCCGGCTCCGACATCCCGAGAGGTCGGTGCCTGTCATCGTACGCTCCCATCTGATGACGTAAGGCGGGACCACTGCGTAACGAATGTGTGCGCCCCCCTGAATGACTCCAATGTTCTCTACTCTGTATACCGGGGCGGGCTTTGCTGCGGGACCCAACACCGGCATTCTTACTACTATTCCCATAATAGTGTGATTCGAATGTCCGCAGTCCACTGGAACTGGGTATGCTTCTGCGGCTAGTCTGAGCTGGCACGGGCTTAATGCATTCTCAAAAGGGTGGAGCGCTTGCAAGTGCTTGTTGCTGATCCAGGACGGGACCAAACCCTGTTTTAAATCCTCAAGATTACTGCGGCCCTCGCCCAATAACCACGCCCCGTACAGCACACAGGCCTCGTTTTGCGCAGCTTGATCGGACGCATTCCGATCCTCCTTAATGAGTGCATTTACCGTTCTCGCGTGTTTCTCCAGCTCAGCAATTATGTCCTTAAAGTGTAGTGTCATGGCCTGGTCCTCATGCGACTCAGAACCCACGACCTTGTTTTCGTCTGTCAATATGTTCCTTAACTGGGCTTTTAAACCGTTGATCTGTGTCTGCAGTTCCACGTTATCTAGAGCGTTGACAACAGATGTCCCGGTATTAAAAGCAGTGAATATGTCATTTACAGTACCCCTTCTTTGCCTCCCGACTCGATCCAAAACTTCTGGCGGTGTGGTGTATAATTTGTCTCTGTCGATGTCGGCAAAGTCAAATTCGTAAAATTGTCTAAACATACTGGTTAACAGGACCTGGTATAATTGTTCCGTTTCTTTGGGACACCACTCCGGCAATCTTACCTCAGTGAGATTTAAAATCACTGAGGCCACCGCGTAGTGTACCCCTTGGTACAGCACCTGACCGGTGGGTACCAATACTAAACCGTTCCCGGGTCCCCTGGTGGTGGTTGGGCACCCTCCTTTCTGGGCTAGTGCTACCGGAAGCGTGGGCAGGGGCTTGCGTGGGCGGGTGATGAGTTCAGTGGCGTTCACCGGAATAGGGGAGTATGGGGCTCCGCACGCTCGAGTGCTAACATCCCATCTCATCCCCTTCCCTTCATCCTGCCACTGCCTCTGGAAGAAGATGGACACGCCCTTGGGGCAGACGCGTCTCGAACCCCACATACAGACATATATTCCCTCATCCGGTTCCCACCATTTGTCCCAACACACACGTAATTGTCCGTGAGTTCCCGTAATAGTCCGATGGGTATTATTACCCAGTCGCTCCCACTCGACCGTAGAGTTTCTCATGTCCTTTCCCAGCTTTCGTAGCCACCACCATCGCCTTGGTGGTACGTTCCCATTGCACACCAGACAAATCCTCTTTCCCACGGTGACGCTGACTCTGGGCGCTAGGATCCTCACTCGAGGGCACGTTAATGAAGTCTCTTGGTAGGCAAAACCAAAATTGCTGGAATATTCCGTAGAATTCGTTCCCAGCCAACCTGGCCATCTCCCTTGGTGGAAGTAGGTGGCGGTTTCCTCTACCTCTCGCTCCCCCGTCCCATCCGTTGCGATGGGGGCTGTGTCCCCGGAGCACCCGAAAATGATGACGTCCTTGGTGCGGCCTCGGTAGGCCCACCCGCACCCGATCGCCATGAACGCGACGACAATCCTTTCCATCGTATCCCAGGTTTCTGTAACCAACAAAATGATGTAGCCGGGCTCCCGATAGGTGCTGGCCTAAATTAAATGGACGCGCGGGTTCCTGGACCCCGCTCCCTAACAAACACACATACCGGGCAGACTTCAAAATTGTACTCTTAACACCATATACTTTACATTCCTTAAACTATGACCATAATTACCTATCTTAACTTATGTACAGCGCCGCCCTCCGTGGGGCGGCTTTCCGAATCCCTGTGAGGTCTGTCGTGTGCCACACCCTGCGGTGGGGCTGCATTGATCTTTGGCCTTGATCCCCCGCAGCCTGTCGCTGCTGAACGGGGATCATGTCTTCCTGGGGCTGCTTTAAACCGTGGTTGGGGAGGATGGGGAGAATCTGGCCAAAATTTTCTGGGCTGGGGCGCTCGAGCTGACCTACGAGGGGCTGCTTTGGGTTGGGCTCCCGGGGCCGATGGACCTGGGGTCGTGACTGTTACCGTCACGGCCTGTGGTTCCTCCACAGCTGCCGGCTCCAGCTCCCCTTCCTCAGGCTCCGCCCCCCCGGGGTCGGGATCTGTGGCTTCCGACTCCACCTCACCTGTCCCTACAGGTAACGAGTCTCCACCCCCACTCCCTACCTCCCCCAAGCTTGAGTCGAGGGCGGGACTGCCGTCCTCTGACTCTTCCTCCTCCGTGATTGGGTCTAAAGCGAGGTTGAGCTGTTCGGGCTCTCCCCTGCCTAAATCCCATTCAAAAGATGAGACCTCCCACTCCAATGGGATGGCCTCTCCCTTCACGCAGGCTACTGCTCCAGCCTGTGTGGTCTGTGACTCTGTTACAGGCTGAGGATCTTTGTTCTCAGACCTGGTCCCCTTTGGTGGCCCTGGTGTACCCGGTTTAAACAGTTTACACTGGTTGATGTGAAACCATTTGGTACGTCGGGGCGTCTGCACTGCATAAACCATGGGGCTGGCTTTGTCTACAATGCTGTATGGCCCCATGTACAGTGGTTCAAAACTCCCTACCCTGGCGTAGTTTCGGACCATGACCTGGTCCCCGACTACCCACTCTTGTTGTTTCCGAGGTTCCAACAACAGTTTATTTCCCTGGTGCTGTCTTCCCATGTTCCCAGCCGCCTGCCCATAAATCTGTCTCAGGCGCTCCAAGAGGGTTTGGGCGAATTTGTCCCGTTTCACCTCTCGGAGCTGGCCCTCAGTGAGCACCGGGGCTAGCACATGGGTGGGTGTTCGCATGATCCTTCCAGTCATTAACTCGTGCAGGGAATACCCCGTGCTTTTGGACTGGCTGGCTCGGATCCCCATGAGGACTAAAGGCAGGACCTCCGCCCATTTCTGGGGCGAGCCCATTGTCTCTTTCCTCAGCTTTTCCTTGAGGGTCCGATTCATACGCTCAACAATCCCGGATGACTGGGGATTGTATGCTACGTGCCACTTTCCCTCAATGCCCAAGAGCCTGAGGGCGTTCTGCATTACTTGACCGGTGAACTGACTCCCTTGGTCGGACTCTACAAAACGGGGGAGTCCCCACCGTGAGAACACTTCCCGAATCAAGATCTTAGCAGTACCCAGTGCCGTAGCTGTTCTGCACGGGAAGGCTTCTACCCATTTGGTGAACACATCTACCAGGACAAGGCAGTACTTATAGCCTCCCTGGGCGGCGGGCAGGGGCCCTATGTAGTCGACCTGAATCGACTGCCATGGTCCCTCTACCCTCCTGATGTGCCCCATGGGCACCTTCCTTTTGTGGGGGTCTGGGTTGTTAGCAGCACACACAAGACAGCTTGCGCAGAACTTGCGGACATCGTCCCGAAGTCCCGGCCACCATCCCGCCTGTTCCACCCGTTGCCAGGTGACCTCAGGTCCGGGGTGTCTCGCTCCTGGACCCTCGTGGGCCAATTGCAGGAATTCCCTTCGGTGCTGCTGCGGCACAACCCACTGCTCCTTTCGGAACAGCATACCTTCCTTGACTGTGAGGGCTGCCGTACTGTACGGACCTTCTACCTGTTTGCCCTCTGTGATGGCTTTTAGGACTGCTTTTAGGGCGGGATCCAGGGTTTGGACGGTCTTTAGGTCTGGGGGCGGTGTCACCCCTGTGTTCCCGGGAATTCCCTCCCTGCCTTGGATCGCCGCCACGGGTCCGGGTTCGTATGGGTCCCAGAGAATGCCGCTGCGGGCACCCTCCCTGGCTAGCGCATCCGCCTGCTGGTTGCCCTGACTGCGGGGTTCTGTAATGGAGTGAGCCTTCACCTTATGGATGAACACCTCTCCTTTCTCCCCCACAGCTGCTAGGATCTTCTCCAGCAAGGGCTTAACTGTTAAAGGCCGCCCGTCCGCGGAGGTGTACCCGCGTCGGGACCAGATGGCGAGGTACTCCGTACACGAATTGCACGTGAACATGCTGTCTGAGCAAATCGTGTATGGGGTTGGGAAAATCTCGGGGTGGGTAACCACGTACGCCACCGCGGACAGTTCAGCCTGCTGCGCGCTCATAGTGCTGGGGAGCTTAATTGCCAGGGCAATGTTTGCCGCAGGGTCATAAACTCCACACCCTGTGAGTCGCTTGCCGTCAGCTACAGTGCTAGAACCGTCTACGTAGATCTCGCGGCCCGTGGGATGTATCCCGGCCCGTAAACCTATGTTAACTTCCCATACCCCTTCTACGGAACATTGATGGGCTGTCCCGGGATATGCCATATTGGCTGCGAGCCTTGGCGCGCAGAGGCCTTTAACTTTGAGATCCATCTGGGAAAGGAGGAGGGTCCAGCGCGCAATCCGAGCGCTGCTTACGGTCCCATCCTTAATCCTCCCGTCCAGAAGCATCTTCGTGGGGGTGTGATGGGTGAGGAGCGTAATGGGAGAGGTCCCTGTGAAGATCACTGATCTGTTCACAGCCCAATGCGTGGCCAGGAGATGCCGTTCGCAATTGGAGAAACTCCTCTCCACATCCGTGAGCACCCTGGAGGAATAAACTACTGGTCTTAGCTTGCCGTGCCGCTCTTGGAGCAGTACTGCGCTCAGGCTGTCCCCACTAGCGGCTACCTCCAGAAAGAACTCCTCTCCCCCATCTATGGCCCCTAGGGCTGGCGCGGTCTGCAGATCTCTTTTCAACTTCTCGAATGCTGCCTGGCACCCCTCGTCCCAAGACCACTCGACTCCCTTGTGTAAGAGTCGAAGTAGCGGGGCCGCTGTGGCAGCATAGTCCTCGATGAAATCTCTGCAGTACCCGGTCAATCCCAAAAAGGACCTTACACCCGTTACTGTGTTGGGAATCGGCAGATCTTGTATAGATTCCCGTCTGGCCTTATCTATGGCTCTTTCCCCAGCGCGGATGGCCAGACCCAGGAATTTAACTTCCTGCTGGCCGATCTGGGCTTTCTTTGGGTTTACTTTGAAACCCTTCCTTTCTAACAGTTCTAACAATTCGGCTAACAGTGGGCCGTGCTGCTCCCTTGTATCTGTGAACAGGAGTAAGTCGTCCACATACTGCACTATCTGGTTGGGCTGGCTGAACTCTTTCAAACTCCCCGCCATACACTGATGGAAAATGCTGGGGCTGTTGTGAAAACCCTGTGGTAAGCAGTTCCAGGTGTACTGTTGCCCTTTGAAAGTAAAGGCAAACTTGTACTGGTCCTCCCGCCGCAGCGGAATGGACCAAAAACCGTTCGAGATGTCCAGCACCGTGAATGTGGTCGCCGATGCTGGAATACTCCCTATTAAGTCTGCAACTGCTGCTACCGTGGGCGCGCAGGCTGGGATATTACTATTGAGGACTCTATAGTCCACCGTGGCTCTCCACGAATTGTCCGGTTTCTTTACCGGCCATAATGGGGAGTTCACGTGGGTGGCTATCGTCCTCAATACGCCCTGCTGTACCAATGAAGATATTGCTGTCTCCATGTCGGGTTCTGCCTCCTTGGGGAAATTATACTGCTTTTGGGGTCGGATCATGGGGTCCCCGTCTACGCTGACTTCGAACCCAGTGACTCTCCCGCAGTCGTGCTTGTGGGTGGCGAACGCGGTCAGATTTTCTGACACACGCGCCTGCAAGTCCGTTGGGACGTTTGTTATCATGAGCTCGAGATCGTAACCTCCTGATGGCTTCATAGTGCACAGGGCCCCCTTTTCTTCCTTCCCCGGGATTACGACTACCTTACCTAAACCGCCCTCGGCTCCCCAGAGACAGTGATTTCTCAGGTCCACGAGGATCCCGTGTTCCACCAAGAAATCAGCCCCGAGGATGCCTTTCCCCCCCCCCTCTTTCCACTTCAATAGGATGCACGTCCATGTGGTGTGGAGCGCTCCCAACTGAATGGAGAGCGGGAGGGAGTGCGCGCCAGCCTGTGCTCTACCCGTGAAACCCGCTACTAAATATGGAGCCTGGGCGGACAGAGGTGAGGCAAAAGGTTTGTCCGTGTGGATCAAGGTACACGAAGCTTCCGTATCCAACAGGTAACTACCCCTTTGTTTCTCCACCTCCATCTCCACCACAGGTCTTCTCCAAGCGTCATAGCGGAGCGGACACAAGTAGATGGGCTGCGCGGGCGTCAGTCATTTAGGTGTTTCGGCTGGGGTCTCGGGGGCGATAGGGCTGTTAGCAACCGCTACCTTCCCCTGCCAGGTCATCAGAGACCGCATAGTCTCCAAGACTGACTCGATCGCAGCGGGGTCCACAACCGCACCACCCCCTTCATTCGGGGCAAAGGCTACGGTTGGGTTCTGGACTGGTGTTGGGGCAGCGGCCTGCACTTGTGGTTGTGCTGGTGTTGGGGAAACTCTCGGGCCGTTGGCGACTCGGGCTTGGGCTCGATCTTGGGCTGCGGCGAACTCTCTCTCCCTCTTATCCTTCCAAGGATTCCTACAGTCCTTGCGCCAATGACCCTCCTTCCCACACCCGTAACAACTGCTATTTGCTTGGGGATGGCGATTTCCCTCCTGACGCCATTCCTTTTTAGCAGAGGCTGCGGGTCTCACCTCATGCACCTTTCCTTTCACAACAGGCGTTTTCTTGCCCTTGTTGTTTCTATAACTGATCGTGAGCTGATCTAGTACTACTTCCTCCGTGGAGCGGGCGTTAGTGGGGTCAAACCATGCTTTGGCCTGTTCCTTCACTACTGGCAGGCAACCTGCTACCAGGCACCGAAGCCAGTGAGCCCTTTGTTCGCCATCCAGCCCGGCCCGGGCCGGCCCGCCCGGGCAGCTGCGCCGATACACTGGCCACAACCTGTCGGCGAAAACCCGTGGGGGTTCTCCCTCTAGCTGCACTGTCTTTTCTAAACGGAGGAACGGAGTTCCGTCCCCCTCTCCCATGATCTCCAGAATCTCATCCCGTAGCAACTCATAGTCCCTGTGCCCTCTCTTGCTCTCGTCAGGGAGACACTGGAGGAGCGAACTGTCCAGGGAGAACAGCAGCATTTTAGACTGTTCAACCCCGTCGCAGTCATTGACTGCTGCGGTCTGCTCCACGTCCCTGAAATGCACGGAGGGATCTCCTGACTCGGAGAGTTTTGGGATGTGACTTATCATCTCTCTTAGCTGTCGTGCGCTATGAGGCATTATGATCTGACTCTCAAGGGGTCCGTCATCGCCATTTTCTTCATTTGGACCGATCCTCCGGTGTCTCGTTGGACACATTGGCGCCGACCCCGACTCTACTGTCTGGGGTTGCTCTACCTCAGGGCTCTCTTCCTCTACCGTCTCCGTCTCCTGTCCCGGAGTCCAAGACTCCTCATAGGCAGGAGGCGCAGAAGGTTCGGGGGTTGGTACCCCAACTGCCTCTTGTGGAATCGGTCTTTTGGATTCCTTGGCTAGCAACAGCTGACTCGCTGGTGGATTTATGAGACACACCAACCCGTTTGCCTTCGCTAGGGCCTTTCTCAGGTCCTCTAGCTCCCGGCGGCAAGTGCTGTGGTCGGTGTTCTCAGATCTATCCTCCATGGCCATCTTATATGCTGCCCTGGCTCCCAGGAGCTTTTCCTCTTGGGCATCTACTTGTTTGGCTAGACGGGAACACCTCTCTCTCATTCTACCTTCACTGGCCTTGGCCTCAACGACCTGACATTTTAAATATTCTACCCGGGTTTCGTGGCAGCGAATTACAGAGCGGCGTTCCTGGTTCAGCGCGTCAAGCGATTCAATCAGTTTTTGACCTCCCGCAACCTTTTCCTCCACGCCTTTAAGCAAGCCGTTGATCTGGACTGTCTGTGCTGCAACTACCTGGTCCAAAAGCTGGACTTGCTTCTTGTAGCACATCAGCCAGACCGCCTTTTCTACAGATTTCTTATGCTCTCTACCCGCTGTCCACTTGATGGCTGCGTCTAGCGGGCGCCTATCCCTTAGTAGATCAGATATCCATTGTTTTGTGAGGTTGACTTTTCCGAAAACATAATCTGCTATTCTTTCATCCATCACATTTCGTCTATTCAGATCTTGATCTAACACACTACTTTACTGCTGCAAAGGTCCTGCCGCGGTTGCCATTTTTTAGGGGGTTTCTCTTGCTCTTTCTGGTCTCCTGCCAGGCTTCGTGCAATAATTACCCTTGAGTGGTTCGACCCACTCCCCCTACGGTTCTAGACCTTGGACTTAGGTGCAGGGAACAATAGTGCAGAGAAAGAACTCAATAGACCAGGTTGAATAGCACGAAATGGATGCTTTTATTTTAAACAGTTTGAAGCATTACAAAATACATGTCATAGGCACAGATTAAAGTTACTACAATCATGCACAAATTTATGAACTTGACTCTATGGAAATGGGGAACACACGGCACATCGTAAAAGGGGAAACACATTACGATTTCCCTTAACTCCCTCCCCTATACCTAAACTAAGTTTCGACCTGGGGAACTTGGGATCATGCTCACCACTCTCGAAATCGCGAGAAAAGGGGGGGTTCGCAGCCTTTTTGGCACCGCTTTCCGTCGTCACGTGGATTTGGAAACTTCTGGCGCAGTCGATATTCTCTCCTCCCTCGAGGCGGTGGGGTAGACCCAGCTTCGATGAGCGCTCGTTAAGGTTGAGATCCACCGAGTCAATTTGGGTTCATGGAACAGACCCAGATGCAGGCTATGCACTTGGGAGAATCTTGTGGCATCGATCGCCGGTTCTCCAGAGGGTTTCTTCTCCGTCGGCCTGGGTCGTCGATGATCTCCCGACCCCAGTACCCGGGCCACCCTCGTCGTCTTCTCGTCATGGCCGAGCCTTGTTTGGCTGAACACCGACCACGTTGTCCTTTTACCGAAACCGTCCGTCTTTAAAAAAACGAAAACGTTTTCATCGATCTGCCGAAGTGGAAGAGGCGCCGATCCGGGCACCGTCCGCCCTTCGTTCGTTCCTCGTAGAAGAAAGTTCTTGAAGAAATGGAAGCCTGAAGTCGCCCAACAAGAAGCCGTGGCAGTGAAGAAGAAGTTGTTCAAGTAACCCGGAGTCCGAAGTCACTTAGATGGACTTTCAATCCATAGTTATACTTTTTTGGGACAGTCTTATCTCCCGCCAAATCATAGTCCTGTCTTTGTATTAATTTTGGCGGGCAGACATCTCTGCAGGGGCGCTTTGTCTTGTAACGGAGCCGGTGATAACTTAAACTGGCCTTCCTGGCCGATAATGTCTTTCAATGTCTTTTGCATTGTCACCGTGGCTCGGTTCGCATATTGATCGGTCCGGACATTTTCCTTGATGGCTGCTAAACGGTTTTTCCTTTGTACGATAAATGGGTATAAGTGTTTTTACATTGTCCGCCCATATCTTGATGGGCCCCATCCTGTACTTATAATCCATTGAATATGTATGCTGTTGCTCTGAGTTTCGGTTCCCAGAGACTGGCTTTCGTGGGCTCACTGTCTTCAATCCACAAGCCTGTCTGGCTTGCAGTAACAGAAATAAAATGGTTCATAAACTGATCACGGGGCCTGGCGGCCATTTTGTATGCCCTTTTATCAAAGGTTTTTCTGTACAAGCTTACTTTGGTCAATAAACAGTCTTATTTTATCCAGTTTTCTTGCGTGATTTTTGCTGAAAATTGCGAATTTTACAATCAATGCCTTCTCTGAGAATCGAACTCAGGACCTTCAGATTATGAGACTGACGCGCTGCCTACTGCGCTAAGAAGGCACTTGCCATGCAAACTGCTGGGCAGCATGACCAAGTAGGTGCGCTTGCGAGGCATCTAGCGCCATAATGCAAAGTGCCTAAAAAAGTTCGAGCCAGGTAGGAGTCAAACCTACAATCTTCTGATCCGTAGTCAGACGCGTTATCCATTGCGCCACTGGCCCAGCCTGTCCAGAGCAGCTGGCAACTCACAGTCCCACAACACTGCGGCATCAGCAGGTACACCAGGCCGGGAGCGTCAAAAGGCGCACGGCGGACAATCACCAAAGCGAGACACCTTTGCCGCTTCCCTTCGATTTTCAGGTGGTAGAGCGGAGGACTGCAGTGGAAAAAAAGCAAAGCAAAGTCGTCGTTAGGTCGCTGGTTCGACTCCGGCTTGAAGGAGCGGGCGTTCTTGTGCAGTAAGTGAGCGGTAAGGAGCTTTTAGCTCAAGGCAGTGCTCTTAACTTGACGCTAGTATACATGTTGCTGCTAAGGCAGAGGACACCTCCATTGCTTGAGCAGTTGCATCTGCACACCAGCAGGAAGTGCCTTTGAGCAGCAACGCACCAAAACACCCAGCACTCTCTTTCAGGCAAAACCTCAGGCAAAAGAAGTCGTCTATCAGTCAGACAGGGCTCTCGGCTGCTCCCTCACGCTCGTGGCGGCTGCTACTTTCCGGTCACCTCGCTTCCCTTCCGCCGGCTCGGGCTCTTTCTCGGCTTCTTTCCCCATTTCTCTGATTTCCCGCCCTGCCGTTGCTCGGTAACGCCGATTGGAGCAAAGCGTTGAAAGAGATCAGGGAGCGGGCTAACCCAAAGCAGGAGATCCCTGCTGGTGGCGCAGCAGCTCAGAGGCGAGTGCTAAGGAGCTACTGAGAAGCAAACTTGATGCAATTGCAAGAAGCAGCTGGGGAATTAGCTCAAATGGTAGAGCGCTCGCTTTGCATGAGAGAGGTAGCGGGCTTGATGCCCGCATTCTCCACGCCTCTTTTGGCTCGGGGCAATGGCTCAAACACAACAGTGGTGTCAGCTGTCGGTGAACCCGCGTACTTCCGAAGGGTCTCCACACGCTGAGGTACAGAGGGGCCAAGGGACATCAAATCCTTCAGTGTGCCGCAGCAGCAAGTCTTGTCGATAGTCTTGTGCAGCAAAAATGGAAAGCTGAGATGAGGGATAAAAAAAGCTTTGCAAGTATCAATGCCTTCTCTGAGGATCAAACTCAGGACCTTCAGATTATGAGACTGACGCGCTGCCTACTGCGCTAAGATGGCACTTGCCATGCAAACTGCTGGGCAGCATGACCAAGTAGGTGCGCTTGCGAGGCATCTAGCGCCATAATGCAAAGTGCGTAAAAAAGTTCGAGCCAGGTAGGAGTCGAACCTACAATCTTCTGATCCGTAGTCAGACGCGTTATCCATTGCGCCACTGGCCCAGCCTGTATAGAGCAGCTGGCAACTCACAGTCCCACAACACTGCGGCATCAGCAGGTACACCAGGCCGGGAGCGTCAAAAGGCGCACGGCGGACAATCACCAAAGCGAGACACCTTTGCCGCTTCCCTTCGATTTTCAAGTGGTAGAGCGGAGGACTGCAGTGGAAAAAAAGCAAAGCAAAGTCGTCGTTAGGTCGCTGGTTCGACTCCGGCTTGAAGGAGCGGGCGTTCTTGTGCAGTAAGTGAGCGGTGAGGATATTTTAGCTCAAGGCAGTGCTCTTAACTTGACGCTAGTTTACATGTTGCTGCTAAGGCACAGGACACCTCCATTGCTTGAGCAGTTGCATCTGCACACCAGCAGGAAGTGCCTTTGAGCAGCAACGCACCAAAACACCCAGCACTCTCTTTCAGGCAAAACCTCAGGCAAAAGAAGTCGTCTATCAGTCAGACAGGGCTCTCGGCTGCTCCCTCACGCTCGTGGCGGCTGCTACTTTCCGGTCACCTCGCTTCCCTTCCGCCGGCTCGGGCTCTTTCTTGGCTTCTTTCCCCATTTCTCTGATTTCCCGCCCTGCCGTTGCTCGGTAACGCCGATTGGAGCAAAGCGTTGAAAGAGATCTGGGAGCGGGCTAACCCAAAGCAGGAGATCCCTGCTGGTGGCGCAGCAGCTCAGAGGCGAGTGCTAAGGAGCTACTGAGAAGCAAACTCGGTGCAATTGCAAGAAGCAGCTGGGGAATTAGCTCAAATGGTAGAGCGCTCGCTTTGCATGTGAGAGGTAGCGGGCTTGATGCCCGCATTCTCCACGCCTCTTTTGGCTCGGGGCAATGGCTCAAACACAACAGTGGTGTCAGCTGTCGGTGAACCCGTGTACTTCCGAAGGGTCTCCACACGCTGAGGTACAGAGGGGCCAAGGGACATCAAATCCTTTAGTGTGCCGCAGCAGCAAGTCTTGTCGATAGTCTTGTGCAGCAAAAATGGAAAGCTGAGATGAGGGATAAAAAAAGCTTTGCAAGTATCAATGCCTTCTCTGAGGATCGAACTCAGGACCTTCAGATTATGAGACTGACGCGCTGCCTACTGCGCTAAGATGGCACTTGCCATGCAAACTGCTGGGCAGCATGACCAAGTAGGTGCGCTTGCGAGGCATCTAGCGCCATAATGCAAAGTGCGTAAAAAAGTTCGAGCCAGGTAGGAGTCGAACCTACAATCTTCTGATCCGTAGTCAGACGCGTTATCCATTGCGCCACTGGCCCAGCCTGTATAGAGCAGCTGGCAACTCACAGTCCCACAACACTGCGGCATCAGCAGGTACACCAGGCCGGGAGCGTCAAAAGGCGCACGGCGGACAATCACCAAAGCGAGACACCTTTGCCGCTTCCCTTCGATTTTCAGGTGGTAGAGCGGAGGACTGCAGTGGAAAAAAAGCAAAGCAAAGTCGTCGTTAGGTCGCTGGTTCGACTCCGGCTTGAAGGAGCGGGCGTTCTTGTGCAGTAAGTGAGCAGTAAGGATATTTTAGCTCAAGGCAGTGCTCTTAACTTGACGCTAGTTTACATGTTGCTGCTAAGGCACAGGACACCTCCATTGCTTGAGCAGTTGCATCTGCACACCAGCAGGAAGTGCCTTTGAGCAGCAATGCACCAAAACACCCAGCACTCTCTTTCAGGCAAAACCTCAGGCAAAAGAAGTCGTCTATCAGTCAGACAGGGCTCTCGGCTGCTCCCTCACGCTCGTGGCGGCTGCTACTTTCCGGTCACCTCGCTTCCCTTCCGCCGGATCGGGCTCTTTCTCGGCTTCTTTCCCCATTTGTCTGATTTCCCGCCCTGCCGTTGCTCGGTAACGCCGATTGGAGCAAAGCGTTGAAAGAGACCAGGGAGCGGGCTAACCCAAAGCAGGAGATCCCTGCTGGTGGCGCAGCAGCTCAGAGGCGAGTGCTAAGGAGCTACTGAGAAGCAAACTTGGTGCGATTGCAAGAAGCAGCTGGGGAATTAGCTCAAATGGTAGAGCGCTCGCTTTGCATGTGAGAGGTAGCGGGCTTGATGCCCGCATTCTCCACGCCTCTTTTGGCTCGGGGCAATGGCTCAAACACAACAGTGGTGTCAGCTGTCGGTGAACCCGTGTACTTCCGAAGGGTCTCCACACGCTGAGGTTCAGAGGGGCCAAGGGACATCAAATCCTTTAGTGTGCCGTAGCAGCAAGTCTTGTCGATAGTCTTGTGCAGCAAAAATGGAAAGCTGAGATGAGGGATAAAAAAGCTTTGCAAGTATCAATGCCTTCTCTGAGGATCGAACTCAGGACCTTCAGATTATGAGACTGACGCGCTGCCTACTGCGCTAAGAAGGCACTTGCCATGCAAACTGCTGGGCAGCATGACCAAGTAGGTGCGCTTGCGAGGCATCTAGCGCCATAATGCAAAGTGCGTAAAAAAGTTCGAGCCAGGTAGTAGTCGAACCTACAATCTGCTGATCCGTAGTCAGACGCGTTATCCATTGCGCCACTGGCCCAGCCTGTATAGAGCAGCTGGCAACTCACAGTCCCACAACACTGCGGCATCAGCAGGTACACCAGGCTGGGAGCGTCAAAAGGCGCACGGCGGACAATCACCAAAGCGAGACACCTTTGCCGCTTCCCTTCGATTTTCAGGTGGTAGAGCGGAGGACTGCAGTGGAAAAAAAGCAAAGCAACGTCGTCGTTAGGTCGCTGGTTCGACTCCGGCTTGAAGGAGCGGGCGTTCTTGTGCAGTAAGTGAGCGGTAAGGATATTTTAGCTCAAGGCAGTGCTCTTAACTTGACGCTAGTTTACATGTTGCTGCTAAGGCACAGGGCACCTCCATTGCTTGAGCAGTTGCATCTGCACACCAGCAGGAAGTGCCTTTGAGCAGCAACGCACCAAAACACCCAGCACTCTCTTTCAGGCAAAACCTCAGGCAAAAGAAGTCATCTATCAGTCAGACAGGGCTCTCGGCTGCTCCCTCACGCTCGTGGCGGCTGCTACTTTCCGGTCACCTCGCTTCCCTTCCGCCGGCTCGGGCTCTTTCTCGGCTTCTTTCCCCATTTCTCTGATTTCCCGCCCTGCCGTTGCTCGGTAACGCCGATTGGAGCAAAGCGTTGAAAGAGATCAGGGAGCGGGCTAACCCAAAGCAGGAGATCCCTGCTGGTGGCGCAGCAGCTCAGAGGCGAGTGCTAAGGAGCTACTGAGAAGCAAACTTGATGCAATTGCAAAAAGCAGCTGGGGAATTAGCTCAAATGGTAGAGCGCTCGCTTTGCATGTGAGAGGTAGCGGGCTTGATGCCCGCATTCTCCACGCCACTTTTGGCTCGGGGCAATGGCTCAAACACAACAGTGGTGTCAGCTGTCGGTGAACCCGTGTACTTCCGAAGGGTCTCCACACGCTGAGGTACAGAGGGGCCAAGGGACATCAAATCCTTTAGTGTGCCGTAGCAGCAAGTCTTGCCGATAGTCTTGTGCAGCAAAAATGGAAAGCTGAGATGAGGGATAAAAAAGCTTTGCAAGTATCAATGCCTTCTCTGAGGATCGAACTCAGGACCATTCAGATTATGAGACTGACGCGCTGCCTACTGCGCTAAGAAGGCACTTGCCATGCAAACTGCTGGGCAGCATGACCAAGAAGGTGCGCTTGCGAGGCATCTAGCGCCATAATGCAAAGTGCGTAAAAAAGTTCGAGCCAGGTAGGAGTTAAACCTACAATCTTCTGATCCGTAGTCAGACGCGTTATCCATTGCGCCACTGGCCCAGCCTGTATAGAGCAGCTGGCAACTCACAGTCCCACAACACTGCGGCATCAGCAGGTACACCAGGCCGGGAGCGTCAAAAGGCGCACGGCGGACAATCACCAAAGCGAGACACCTTTGCCGCTTCCCTTCGATTTTCAGGTGGTAGAGCGGAGGACTGCAGTGGAAAAAAAGCAAAGCAAAGTCGTCGTTAGGTCGCTGGTTCGACTCCGGCTTGAAGGAGCGGGCGTCCTTGTGCAGTAAGTGAGCGGTAAGGATATTTTAGCTCAAGGCAGTGCTCTTAACTTCACGCTAGTTTACATGTTGCTGCTAAGGCACAGGACACCTCCATTGCTTGAGCAGTTGCATCTGCACACCAGCAGGAAGTGCCTTTGAGCAGCAACGCACCAAAACACCCAGCACTCTCTTTCAGGCAAAACCTCAGGCAAAAGAAGTCGTCTATCAGTCAGACAGGGCTCTCGGCTGCTCCCTCACGCTCGTGGCGGCTGCTACTTTCCGGTCACCTCGCTTCCCTTCCGCCGGATCGGGCTCTTTCTCGGCTTCTTTCCCCATTTGTCTGATTTCCCGCCCTGCCGTTGCTCGGTAACGCCGATTGGAGCAAAGCGTTGAAAGAGATCAGGGAGCGGGCTAACCCAAAGCAGGAGATCCCTGCTGGTGGCGCAGCAGCTCAGAGGCGAGTGCTAAGGAGCTACTGAGAAGCAAACTTGGTGCAATTGCAAGAAGCAGCTGGGGAATTAGCTCAAATGGTAGAGCGCTCGCTTTGCATGTGAGAGGTAGCGGGCTTGATGCCCGCATTCTCCACGCCTCTTTTGGCTCGGGGCAATGGCTCAAACACAACAGTGGTGTCAGCTGTCGGTGAACCCGTGTACTTCCGAAGGGTCTCCACACGCTGAGGTTCAGAGGGGCCAAGGGACATCAAATCCTTTAGTGTGCCGTAGCAGCAAGTCTTGTCGATAGTCTTGTGCAGCAAAAATGGAAAGCTGAGATGAGGGATAAAAAAGCTTTGCAAGTATCAATGCCTTCTCTGAGGATCGAACTCAGGACCTTCAGATTATGAGACTGACGCGCTGCCTACTGCGCTAAGAAGGCACTTGCCATGCAAACTGCTGGGCAGCATGACCAAGTAGGTGCGCTTGCGAGGCATCTAGCGCCATAATGCAAAGTGCGTAAAAAAGTTCGAGCCAGGTAGTAGTCGAACCTACAATCTTCTGATCCGTAGTCAGACACGTTATCCATTGCGCCACTGGCCCAGCCTGTATAGAGCAGCTGGCAACTCACAGTCCCACAACACTGCGGCATCAGCAGGTACACCAGGCCGGGAGCGTCAAATGGCGCACGGCGGACAATCACCAAAGCGAGACACCTTTGCCGCTTCCCTTCGATTTTCAGGTGGTAGAGCGGAGGACTGCAGTGGAAAAAAAGCAAAGCAAAGTCGTCGTTAGGTCGCTGGTTCGACTCCGGCTTGAAGGAGCGGGCGTTCTTGTGCAGTAAGTGAGCGGTAAGGATATTTTAGCTCAAGGCAGTGCTCTTAACTTGACGCTAGTTTACATGTTGCTGCTAAGGCACAGGGCACCTCCATTGCTTGAGCAGTTGCATCTGCACACCAGCAGGAAGTGCCTTTGAGCAGCAACGCACCAAAACACCCAGCACTCTCTTTCAGGCAAAACCTCAGGCAAAAGAAGTCATCTATCAGTCAGACAGGGCTCTCGGCTGCTCCCTCACGCTCGTGGCGGCTGCTACTTTCCGGTCACCTCGCTTCCCTTCCGCCGGCTCGGGCTCTTTCTCGGCTTCTTTCCCCATTTGTCTGATTTCCCGCCCTGCCGTTGCTCGGTAACGCCGATTGGAGCAAAGCGTTGAAAGAGATCAGGGAGCGGGCTAACCCAAAGCAGGAGATCCCTGCTGGTGGCGCAGCAGCTCAGAGGCGAGTGCTAAGGAGCTACTGAGAAGCAAACTTGATGCAATTGCAAAAAGCAGCTGGGGAATTAGCTCAAATGGTAGAGCGCTCGCTTTGCATGTGAGAGGTAGCGGGCTTGATGCCCGCATTCTCCACGCCACTTTTGGCTCGGGGCAATGGCTCAAACACAACAGTGGTGTCAGCTGTCGGTGAACCCGTGTACTTCCGAAGGGTCTCCACACGCTGAGGTACAGAGGGGCCAAGGGACATCAAATCCTTTAGTGTGCCGTAGCAGCAAGTCTTGCCGATAGTCTTGTGCAGCAAAAATGGAAAGCTGAGATGAGGGATAAAAAAGCTTTGCAAGTATCAATGCCTTCTCTGAGGATCGAACTCAGGACCATTCAGATTATGAGACTGACGCGCTGCCTACTGCGCTAAGAAGGCACTTGCCATGCAAACTGCTGGGCAGCATGACCAAGAAGGTGCGCTTGCGAGGCATCTAGCGCCATAATGCAAAGTGCGTAAAAAAGTTCGAGCCAGGTAGGAGTTAAACCTACAATCTTCTGATCCGTAGTCAGACGCGTTATCCATTGCGCCACTGGCCCAGCCTGTATAGAGCAGCTGGCAACTCACAGTCCCACAACACTGCGGCATCAGCAGGTACACCAGGCCGGGAGCGTCAAAAGGCGCACGGCGGACAATCACCAAAGCGAGACACCTTTGCCGCTTCCCTTCGATTTTCAGGTGGTAGAGCGGAGGACTGCAGTGGAAAAAAAGCAAAGCAAAGTCGTCGTTAGGTCGCTGGTTCGACTCCGGCTTGAAGGAGCGGGCGTCCTTGTGCAGTAAGTGAGCGGTAAGGATATTTTAGCTCAAGGCAGTGCTCTGAACTTCACGCTAGTTTACATGTTGCTGCTAAGGCACAGGACACCTCCATTGCTTGAGCAGTTGCATCGGCACACCAGCAGGAAGTGCCTTTGAGCAGCAACGCACCAAAACACCCAGCACTCTCTTTCAGGCAAAACCTCAGGCAAAAGAAGTCGTCTATCAGTCAGACAGGGCTCTCGGCTGCTCCCTCACGCTCGTGGCGGCTGCTACTTTCCGGTCACCTCGCTTCCCTTCCGCCGGATCGGGCTCTTTCTCGGCTTCTTTCCCCATTTGTCTGATTTCCCGCCCTGCCGTTGCTCGGTAACGCCGATTGGAGCAAAGCGTTGAAAGAGATCAGGGAGCGGGCTAACCCAAAGCAGGAGATCCCTGCTGGTGGCGCAGCAGCTCAGAGGCGAGTGCTAAGGAGCTACTGAGAAGCAAACTTGGTGCAATTGCAAGAAGCAGCTGGGGAATTAGCTCAAATGGTAGAGCGCTCGCTTTGCATGTGAGAGGTAGCGGGCTTGATGCCCGCATTCTCCACGCCTCTTTTGGCTCGGGGCAATGGCTCAAACACAACAGTGGTGTCAGCTGTCGGTGAACCCGTGTACTTCCGAAGGGTCTCCACACGCTGAGGTTCAGAGGGGCCAAGGGACATCAAATCCTTTAGTGTGCCGTAGCAGCAAGTCTTGTCGATAGTCTTGTGCAGCAAAAATGGAAAGCTGAGATGAGGGATAAAAAAGCTTTGCAAGTATCAATGCCTTCTCTGAGGATCGAACTCAGGACCTTCAGATTATGAGACTGACGCGCTGCCTACTGCGCTAAGAAGGCACTTGCCATGCAAACTGCTGGGCAGCATGACCAAGTAGGTGCGCTTGCGAGGCATCTAGCGCCATAATGCAAAGTGCGTAAAAAAGTTCGAGCCAGGTAGTAGTCGAACCTACAATCTTCTGATCCGTAGTCAGACGCGTTATCCATTGCGCCACTGGCCCAGCCTGTATAGAGCAGCTGGCAACTCACAGTCCCACAACACTGCGGCATCAGCAGGTACACCAGGCCGGGAGCGTCAAATGGCGCACGGCGGACAATCACCAAAGCGAGACACCTTTGCCGCTTCCCTTCGATTTTCAGGTGGTAGAGAGGAGGACTGCAGTGGAAAAAAAGCAAAGCAAAGTCGTCGTTAGGTCGCTGGTTCGACTCCGGCTTGAAGGAGCGGGCGTTCTTGTGCAGTAAGTGAGCGGTAAGGATATTTTAGCTCAAGGCAGTGCTCTTAACTTGACGCTAGTTTACATGTTGCTGCTAAGGCACAGGGCACCTCCATTGCTTGAACAGTTGCATCTGCACACCAGCAGGAAGTGCCTTTGAGCAGCAACGCACCAAAACACCCAGCACTCTCTTTCAGGCAAAACCTCAGGCAAAAGAAGTCGTCTATCAGTCAGACAGGGCTCTCGGCTGCTCCCTCACGCTCGTGGCGGCTGCTACTTTCCGGTCACCTCGCTTCCCTTCCGCCGGATCGGGCTCTTTCTCGGCTTCTTTCCCCATTTGTCTGATTTCCCGCCCTGCCGTTGCTCGGTAACGCCGATTGGAGCAAAGCGTTGAAAGAGATCAGGGAGCGGGCTAACCCAAAGCAGGAGATCCCTGCTGGTGGCGCAGCAGCTCAGAGGCGAGTGCTAAGGAGCTACTGAGAAGCAAACTTGGTGCAATTGCAAGAAGCAGCTGGGGAATTAGCTCAAATGGTAGAGCGCTCGCTTTGCATGTGAGAGGTAGCGGGCTTGATGCCCGCATTTGCCCGCATTCTCCACGCCTCTTTTGGCTCGGGGCAATGGCTCAAACACAACAGTGGTGTCAGCTGTCGGTGAACCCGTGTACTTCCGAAGGGTCTCCACACGCTGAGGTTCAGAGGGGCCAAGGGACATCAAATCCTTTAGTGTGCCGTAGCAGCAAGTCTTGTCGATAGTCTTGTGCAGCAAAAATGGAAAGCTGAGATGAGGGATAAAAAAGCTTTGCAAGTATCAATGCCTTCTCTGAGGATCGAACTCAGGACCTTCAGATTATGAGACTGACGCGCTGCCTACTGCGCTAAGAAGGCACTTGCCATGCAAACTGCTGGGCAGCATGACCAAGTAGGTGCGCTTGCGAGGCATCTAGCGCCATAATGCAAAGTGCGTAAAAAAGTTCGAGCCAGGTAGTAGTCGAACCTACAATCTGCTGATCCGTAGTCAGACGCGTTATCCATTGCGCCACTGGCCCAGCCTGTATAGAGCAGCTGGCAACTCACAGTCCCACAACACTGCGGCATCAGCAGGTACACCAGGCTGGGAGCGTCAAAAGGCGCACGGCGGACAATCACCAAAGCGAGACACCTTTGCCGCTTCCCTTCGATTTTCAGGTGGTAGAGCGGAGGACTGCAGTGGAAAAAAAGCAAAGCAACGTCGTCGTTAGGTCGCTGGTTCGACTCCGGCTTGAAGGAGCGGGCGTTCTTGTGCAGTAAGTGAGCGGTAAGGATATTTTAGCTCAAGGCAGTGCTCTTAACTTGACGCTAGTTTACATGTTGCTGCTAAGGCACAGGGCACCTCCATTGCTTGAGCAGTTGCATCTGCACACCAGCAGGAAGTGCCTTTGAGCAGCAACGCACCAAAACACCCAGCACTCTCTTTCAGGCAAAACCTCAGGCAAAAGAAGTCATCTATCAGTCAGACAGGGCTCTCGGCTGCTCCCTCACGCTCGTGGCGGCTGCTACTTTCCGGTCACCTCGCTTCCCTTCCGCCGGCTCGGGCTCTTTCTCGGCTTCTTTCCCCATTTCTCTGATTTCCCGCCCTGCCGTTGCTCGGTAACGCCGATTGGAGCAAAGCGTTGAAAGAGATCAGGGAGCGGGCTAACCCAAAGCAGGAGATCCCTGCTGGTGGCGCAGCAGCTCAGAGGCGAGTGCTAAGGAGCTACTGAGAAGCAAACTTGATGCAATTGCAAAAAGCAGCTGGGGAATTAGCTCAAATGGTAGAGCGCTCGCTTTGCATGTGAGAGGTAGCGGGCTTGATGCCCGCATTCTCCACGCCACTTTTGGCTCGGGGCAATGGCTCAAACACAACAGTGGTGTCAGCTGTCGGTGAACCCGCGTACTTCCGAAGGGTCTCCACACGCTGAGGTACAGAGGGGCCAAGGGACATCAAATCCTTTAGTGTGCCGTAGCAGCAAGTCTTGCCGATAGTCTTGTGCAGCAAAAATGGAAAGCTGAGATGAGGGATAAAAAAGCTTTGCAAGTATCAATGCCTTCTCTGAGGATCGAACTCAGGACCATTCAGATTATGAGACTGACGCGCTGCCTACTGCGCTAAGAAGGCACTTGCCATGCAAACTGCTGGGCAGCATGACCAAGAAGGTGCGCTTGCGAGGCATCTAGCGCCATAATGCAAAGTGCGTAAAAAAGTTCGAGCCAGGTAGGAGTTAAACCTACAATCTTCTGATCCGTAGTCAGACGCGTTATCCATTGCGCCACTGGCCCAGCCTGTATAGAGCAGCTGGCAACTCACAGTCCCACAACACTGCGGCATCAGCAGGTACACCAGGCCGGGAGCGTCAAAAGGCGCACGGCGGACAATCACCAAAGCGAGACACCTTTGCCGCTTCCCTTCGATTTTCAGGTGGTAGAGCGGAGGACTGCAGTGGAAAAAAAGCAAAGCAAAGTCGTCGTTAGGTCGCTGGTTCGACTCCGGCTTGAAGGAGCGGGCGTCCTTGTGCAGTAAGTGAGCGGTAAGGATATTTTAGCTCAAGGCAGTGCTCTTAACTTCACGCTAGTTTACATGTTGCTGCTAAGGCACAGGACACCTCCATTGCTTGAGCAGTTGCATCTGCACACCAGCAGGAAGTGCCTTTGAGCAGCAACGCACCAAAACACCCAGCACTCTCTTTCAGGCAAAACCTCAGGCAAAAGAAGTCGTCTATCAGTCAGACAGGGCTCTCGGCTGCTCCCTCACGCTCGTGGCGGCTGCTACTTTCCGGTCACCTCGCTTCCCTTCCGCCGGATCGGGCTCTTTCTCGGCTTCTTTCCCCATTTGTCTGATTTCCCGCCCTGCCGTTGCTCGGTAACGCCGATTGGAGCAAAGCGTTGAAAGAGATCAGGGAGCGGGCTAACCCAAAGCAGGAGATCCCTGCTGGTGGCGCAGCAGCTCAGAGGCGAGTGCTAAGGAGCTACTGAGAAGCAAACTTGGTGCAATTGCAAGAAGCAGCTGGGGAATTAGCTCAAATGGTAGAGCGCTCGCTTTGCATGTGAGAGGTAGCGGGCTTGATGCCCGCATTCTCCACGCCTCTTTTGGCTCGGGGCAATGGCTCAAACACAACAGTGGTGTCAGCTGTCGGTGAACCCGTGTACTTCCGAAGGGTCTCCACACGCTGAGGTTCAGAGGGGCCAAGGGACATCAAATCCTTTAGTGTGCCGTAGCAGCAAGTCTTGTCGATAGTCTTGTGCAGCAAAAATGGAAAGCTGAGATGAGGGATAAAAAAGCTTTGCAAGTATCAATGCCTTCTCTGAGGATCGAACTCAGGACCTTCAGATTATGAGACTGACGCGCTGCCTACTGCGCTAAGAAGGCACTTGCCATGCAAACTGCTGGGCAGCATGACCAAGTAGGTGCGCTTGCGAGGCATCTAGCGCCATAATGCAAAGTGCGTAAAAAAGTTCGAGCCAGGTAGTAGTCGAACCTACAATCTTCTGATCCGTAGTCAGACGCGTTATCCATTGCGCCACTGGCCCAGCCTGTATAGAGCAGCTGGCAACTCACAGTCCCACAACACTGCGGCATCAGCAGGTACACCAGGCCGGGAGCGTCAAATGGCGCACGGCGGACAATCACCAAAGCGAGACACCTTTGCCGCTTCCCTTCGATTTTCAGGTGGTAGAGCGGAGGACTGCAGTGGAAAAAAAGCAAAGCAAAGTCGTCGTTAGGTCGCTGGTTCGACTCCGGCTTGAAGGAGCGGGCGTTCTTGTGCAGTAAGTGAGCGGTAAGGATATTTTAGCTCAAGGCAGTGCTCTTAACTTGACGCTAGTTTACATGTTGCTGCTAAGGCACAGGGCACCTCCATTGCTTGAGCAGTTGCATCTGCACACCAGCAGGAAGTGCCTTTGAGCAGCAACGCACCAAAACACCCAGCACTCTCTTTCAGGCAAAACCTCAGGCAAAAGAAGTCATCTATCAGTCAGACAGGGCTCTCGGCTGCTCCCTCACGCTCGTGGCGGCTGCTACTTTCCGGTCACCTCGCTTCCCTTCCGCCGGCTCGGGCTCTTTCTCGGCTTCTTTCCCCATTTGTCTGATTTCCCGCCCTGCCGTTGCTCGGTAACGCCGATTGGAGCAAAGCGTTGAAAGAGATCAGGGAGCGGGCTAACCCAAAGCAGGAGATCCCTGCTGGTGGCGCAGCAGCTCAGAGGCGAGTGCTAAGGAGCTACTGAGAAGCAAACTTGATGCAATTGCAAAAAGCAGCTGGGGAATTAGCTCAAATGGTAGAGCGCTCGCTTTGCATGTGAGAGGTAGCGGGCTTGATGCCCGCATTCTCCACGCCACTTTTGGCTCGGGGCAATGGCTCAAACACAACAGTGGTGTCAGCTGTCGGTGAACCCGTGTACTTCCGAAGGGTCTCCACACGCTGAGGTACAGAGGGGCCAAGGGACATCAAATCCTTTAGTGTGCCGTAGCAGCAAGTCTTGCCGATAGTCTTGTGCAGCAAAAATGGAAAGCTGAGATGAGGGATAAAAAAGCTTTGCAAGTATCAATGCCTTCTCTGAGGATCGAACTCAGGACCATTCAGATTATGAGACTGACGCGCTGCCTACTGCGCTAAGAAGGCACTTGCCATGCAAACTGCTGGGCAGCATGACCAAGAAGGTGCGCTTGCGAGGCATCTAGCGCCATAATGCAAAGTGCGTAAAAAAGTTCGAGCCAGGTAGGAGTTAAACCTACAATCTTCTGATCCGTAGTCAGACGCGTTATCCATTGCGCCACTGGCCCAGCCTGTATAGAGCAGCTGGCAACTCACAGTCCCACAACACTGCGGCATCAGCAGGTACACCAGGCCGGGAGCGTCAAAAGGCGCACGGCGGACAATCACCAAAGCGAGACACCTTTGCCGCTTCCCTTCGATTTTCAGGTGGTAGAGCGGAGGACTGCAGTGGAAAAAAAGCAAAGCAAAGTCGTCGTTAGGTCGCTGGTTCGACTCCGGCTTGAAGGAGCGGGCGTCCTTGTGCAGTAAGTGAGCGGTAAGGATATTTTAGCTCAAGGCAGTGCTCTGAACTTCACGCTAGTTTACATGTTGCTGCTAAGGCACAGGACACCTCCATTGCTTGAGCAGTTGCATCGGCACACCAGCAGGAAGTGCCTTTGAGCAGCAACGCACCAAAACACCCAGCACTCTCTTTCAGGCAAAACCTCAGGCAAAAGAAGTCGTCTATCAGTCAGACAGGGCTCTCGGCTGCTCCCTCACGCTCGTGGCGGCTGCTACTTTCCGGTCACCTCGCTTCCCTTCCGCCGGATCGGGCTCTTTCTCGGCTTCTTTCCCCATTTGTCTGATTTCCCGCCCTGCCGTTGCTCGGTAACGCCGATTGGAGCAAAGCGTTGAAAGAGATCAGGGAGCGGGCTAACCCAAAGCAGGAGATCCCTGCTGGTGGCGCAGCAGCTCAGAGGCGAGTGCTAAGGAGCTACTGAGAAGCAAACTTGGTGCAATTGCAAGAAGCAGCTGGGGAATTAGCTCAAATGGTAGAGCGCTCGCTTTGCATGTGAGAGGTAGCGGGCTTGATGCCCGCATTCTCCACGCCTCTTTTGGCTCGGGGCAATGGCTCAAACACAACAGTGGTGTCAGCTGTCGGTGAACCCGTGTACTTCCGAAGGGTCTCCACACGCTGAGGTTCAGAGGGGCCAAGGGACATCAAATCCTTTAGTGTGCCGTAGCAGCAAGTCTTGTCGATAGTCTTGTGCAGCAAAAATGGAAAGCTGAGATGAGGGATAAAAAAGCTTTGCAAGTATCAATGCCTTCTCTGAGGATCGAACTCAGGACCTTCAGATTATGAGACTGACGCGCTGCCTACTGCGCTAAGAAGGCACTTGCCATGCAAACTGCTGGGCAGCATGACCAAGTAGGTGCGCTTGCGAGGCATCTAGCGCCATAATGCAAAGTGCGTAAAAAAGTTCGAGCCAGGTAGTAGTCGAACCTACAATCTTCTGATCCGTAGTCAGACGCGTTATCCATTGCGCCACTGGCCCAGCCTGTATAGAGCAGCTGGCAACTCACAGTCCCACAACACTGCGGCATCAGCAGGTACACCAGGCCGGGAGCGTCAAATGGCGCACGGCGGACAATCACCAAAGCGAGACACCTTTGCCGCTTCCCTTCGATTTTCAGGTGGTAGAGAGGAGGACTGCAGTGGAAAAAAAGCAAAGCAAAGTCGTCGTTAGGTCGCTGGTTCGACTCCGGCTTGAAGGAGCGGGCGTTCTTGTGCAGTAAGTGAGCGGTAAGGATATTTTAGCTCAAGGCAGTGCTCTTAACTTGACGCTAGTTTACATGTTGCTGCTAAGGCACAGGGCACCTCCATTGCTTGAACAGTTGCATCTGCACACCAGCAGGAAGTGCCTTTGAGCAGCAACGCACCAAAACACCCAGCACTCTCTTTCAGGCAAAACCTCAGGCAAAAGAAGTCGTCTATCAGTCAGACAGGGCTCTCGGCTGCTCCCTCACGCTCGTGGCGGCTGCTACTTTCCGGTCACCTCGCTTCCCTTCCGCCGGATCGGGCTCTTTCTCGGCTTCTTTCCCCATTTGTCTGATTTCCCGCCCTGCCGTTGCTCGGTAACGCCGATTGGAGCAAAGCGTTGAAAGAGATCAGGGAGCGGGCTAACCCAAAGCAGGAGATCCCTGCTGGTGGCGCAGCAGCTCAGAGGCGAGTGCTAAGGAGCTACTGAGAAGCAAACTTGGTGCAATTGCAAGAAGCAGCTGGGGAATTAGCTCAAATGGTAGAGCGCTCGCTTTGCATGTGAGAGGTAGCGGGCTTGATGCCCGCATTTGCCCGCATTCTCCACGCCTCTTTTGGCTCGGGGCAATGGCTCAAACACAACAGTGGTGTCAGCTGTCGGTGAACCCGTGTACTTCCGAAGGGTCTCCACACGCTGAGGTACAGAGGGGCCAAGGGACATCAAATCCTTTAGTGTGCCGTAGCAGCAAGTCTTGTCGATAGTCTTGTGCAGCAAAAATGGAAAGCTGAGATGAGGGATAAAAAAGCTTTGCAAGTATCAATGCCTTCTCTGAGGATCGAACTCAGGACCTTCAGATTATGAGACTGACGCGCTGCCTACTGCGCTAAGAAGGCACTTGCCATGCAAACTGCTGGGCAGCATGACCAAGTAGGTGCGTTTGCGAGGCATCGAGCGCCATAATGCAAAGTGCGTAAAAAAGTTCGAGCCAGGTAGGAGTCAAACCTACAATCTTCTGATCCGTAGTCAGACGCGTTATCCATTGCGCCACTGGCCCAGCCTGTCCAGAGCAGCTGGCAACTCACAGTCCCACAACACTGCGGCAGCAGCAGGTACACCAGGCCGGGAGCGTCAAAAGGCGCACGGCGGACAATCACCAAAGCGAGACACCTTTGCCGCTTCCCTTCGATTTTCAGGTGGTAGAGCGGAGGACTGCAGTGGAAAAAAAGCAAAGCAAAGTCGTCGTTAGGTCGCTGGTTCGACTCCGGCTTGAAGGAGCGGGCGTTCTTGTGCAGTAAGTGAGCGGTAAGGAGCTGTTAGCTCAAGGCAGTGCTCTTAACTTGACGCTAGTTTACTTGTTGCTGCGAAGGCACAGGACACCTCCATTGCTTGAGCAGTTGCATCTGCACACCAGCAGGAAGTGCCTTTGAGCAGCAACGCACCAAAACACCCAGCACTCTCTTTCAGGGAAAACCTCAGGCAAAAGAAGTCGTCTATCAGTCAGACAGGGCTCTCGGCTGCTCCCTCACGCTCGTGGCGGCTGCTACTTTCCGGTCACCTCGCTTCCCTTCCGCCGGATCGGGCTCTTTCTCGGCTTCTTTCCCCATTTGTCTGATTTCCCGCCCTGCCGTTGCTCGGTAACGCCGATTGGAGCAAAGCGTTGAAAGAGATCAGGGAGCGGGCTAACCCAAAGCAGGAGATCCCTGCTGGTGGCGCAGCAGCTCAGAGGCGAGTGCTAAGGAGCTACTGAGAAACAAACTTGGTGCAATTGCAAGAAGCAGCTGGGGAATTAGCTCAAATGGTAGAGCGCTCGCTTTGCATGTGAGAGGTAGCGGGCTTGATGCCCGCATTCTCCACGCCTCTTTTGGCTCGGGGCAATGGCTCAAACACAACAGTGGTGTCAGCTGTCGGTGAACCCGTGTACTTCCGAAGGGTCTCCACACGCTGAGGTACAGAGGGGCCAAGGGACTTCAAATCCTTTAGTGTGCCGTAGCAGCAAGTCTTGTCGATAGTCTTGTGCAGCAAAAATGGAAAGCTGAGATGAGGGATAAAAAAGCTTTGCAAGTATCAATGCCTTCTCTGAGGATCGAACTCAGGACCTTCAGATTATGAGACTGACGCGCTGCCTACTGCGCTAAGAAGGCACTTGCCATGCAAACTGCTGGGCAGCATGACCAAGTAGGTGCGCTTGCGAGGCATCTAGCGCCATAATGCAAAGTGCGTAAAAAAGTTCAAGCCAGGGAGGAGTCAAACCTACAATCTTCTGATCCGTAGTCAGACGCGTTATCCATTGCGCCACTGGCCCAGCCTGTACAGAGCAGCTGGCAACTCACAGTCCCACAACACTGCGGCATCAGCAGGTACACCAGGCCGGGAGCGTCAAAAGGCGCACGGCGGACAATCACCAAAGCGAGACACCTTTGCCGCTTCCCTTCGATTTTCAGGTGGTAGAGCGGAGGACTGCAGTGGAAAAAAAGCAAAGCAAAGTCGTCGTTAGGTCGCTGGTTCGACTCCGGCTTGAAGGAGCGGGCGTTCTTGTGCAGTAAGTGAGCGGTAAGGATATTTTAGCTCAAGGCAGTGCTCTTAACTTGACGCTAGTTTACATGTTGCTGCTAAGGCACAGGACACCTCCATTGCTTGAGCAGTTGCATCTGCACACCAGCAGGAAGTGCCTTTGAGCAGCAACGCACCAAAACACCCAGCACTCTCTTTCAGGCAAAACCTCAGGCAAAAGAAGTCGTCTATCAGTCAGACAGGGCTCTCGGCTGCTCCCTCACGCTCGTGGCGGCTGCTACTTTCCGGTCACCTCGCTTCCCTTCCGCCGGATCGGGCTCTTTCTCGGCTTCTTTCCCCATTTGTCTGATTTCCCGCCCTGCCGTTGCTCGGTAACGCCGATTGGAGCAAAGCGTTGAAAGAGATCAGGGAGCGGGCTAACCCGAAGCAGGAGATCCCTGCTGGTGGCGCAGCAGCTCAGAGGCGAGTGCTAAGGAGCTACTGAGAAGCAAACTTGGTGCAATTGCAAGAAGCAGCTGGGGAATTAGCTCAAATGGTAGAGCGCTCGCTTTGCATGTGAGAGGTAGCGGGCTTGATGCCCGCATTCTCCACGCCTCTTTTGGCTCGGGGCAATGGCTCAAACACAACAGTGGTGTCAGCTGTCGGTGAACCCGTGTACTTCCGAAGGGTCTCCACACGCTGAGGTACAGAGGGGCCAAGGGACATCAAATCCTTTAGTGTGCCGTAGCAGCAAGTCTTGTCGATAGTCTTGTGCAGCAAAAATGGAAAGCTGAGATGAGGGATAAAAAAGCTTTGCAAGTATCAATGCCTTCTCTGAGGATCGAACTCAGGACCTTCCGATTATGAGACTGACGCGCTGCCTACTGCGCTAAGAAGGCACTTGCCATGCAAACTGCTGGGCAGCATGACCAAGTAGGTGCGCTTGCGAGGCATCTAGCGCCATAATGCAAAGTGCGTAAAAAAGTTCGAGCCAGGTAGGAGTCGAACCGACAATCTTCTGATCCGTAGTCAGACGCGTTATCCATTGCGCCACTGGCCCAGCCTGTATAGAGCAGCTGGCAACTCACAGTCCCACAACACTGCGGCATCAGCAGGTACACCAGGCCGGGAGCGTCAAAAGGCGCACGGCGGACAATCACCAAAGCGAGACACCTTTGCCGCTTCCCTTCGATTTTCAGGTGGTAGAGCGGAGGACTGCAGTGGAAAAAAAGCAAAGCAAAGTCGTCGTTAGGTCGCTGGTTCGACTCCGGCTTGAAGGAGCGGGCGTTCTTGTGCAGTAAGTGAGCGGTAAGGATATTTTAGCTCAAGGCAGTGCTCTTAACTTCACGCTAGTTTACATGTTGCTGCTAAGGCACAGGACACCTCCATTGCTTGAGCAGTTGCATCTGCACACCAGCAGGAAGTGCCTTTGAGCAGCAACGCACCAAAACACCCAGCACTCTCTTTCAGGCAAAACCTCAGGCAAAAGAAGTCGTCTATCAGTCAGACAGGGCTCTCGGCTGCTCCCTCACGCTCGTGGCGGCTGCTACTTTCCGGTCACCTCGCTTCCCTTCCGCCGGATCGGGCTCTTTCTCGGCTTCTTTCCCCATTTGTCTGATTTCCCGCCCTGCCGTTGCTCGGTAACGCCGATTGGAGCAAAGCGTTGAAAGAGATCAGGGAGCGGGCTAACCCAAAGCAGGAGATCCCTGCTGGTGGCGCAGCAGCTCAGAGGCGAGTGCTAAGGAGCTACTGAGAAGCAAACTTGGTGCAATTGCAAGAAGCAGCTGGGGAATTAGCTCAAATGGTAGAGCGCTCGCTTTGCATGTGAGAGGTAGCGGGCTTGATGCCCGCATTTGCCCGCATTCTCCACGCCTCTTTTGGCTCGGGGCAATGGCTCAAACACAACAGTGGTGTCAGCTGTCGGTGAACCCGTGTACTTCCGAAGGGTCTCCACACGCTGAGGTACAGAGGGGCCAAGGGACATCAAATCCTTTAGTGTGCCGTAGCAGCAAGTCTTGTCGATAGTCTTGTGCAGCAAAAATGGAAAGCTGAGATGAGGGATAAAAAAGCTTTGCAAGTATCAATGCCTTCTCTGAGGATCGAACTCAGGACCTTCAGATTATGAGACTGACGCGCTGCCTACTGCGCTAAGAAGGCACTTGCCATGCAAACTGCTGGGCAGCATGACCAAGTAGGTGCGTTTGCGAGGCATCGAGCGCCATAATGCAAAGTGCGTAAAAAAGTTCGAGCCAGGTAGGAGTCAAACCTACAATCTTCTGATCCGTAGTCAGACGCGTTATCCATTGCGCCACTGGCCCAGCCTGTCCAGAGCAGCTGGCAACTCACAGTCCCACAACACTGCGGCAGCAGCAGGTACACCAGGCCGGGAGCGTCAAAAGGCGCACGGCGGACAATCACCAAAGCGAGACACCTTTGCCGCTTCCCTTCGATTTTCAGGTGGTAGAGCGGAGGACTGCAGTGGAAAAAAAGCAAAGCAAAGTCGTCGTTAGGTCGCTGGTTCGACTCCGGCTTGAAGGAGCGGGCGTTCTTGTGCAGTAAGTGAGCGGTAAGGAGCTGTTAGCTCAAGGCAGTGCTCTTAACTTGACGCTAGTTTACTTGTTGCTGCGAAGGCACAGGACACCTCCATTGCTTGAGCAGTTGCATCTGCACACCAGCAGGAAGTGCCTTTGAGCAGCAACGCACCAAAACACCCAGCACTCTCTTTCAGGGAAAACCTCAGGCAAAAGAAGTCGTCTATCAGTCAGACAGGGCTCTCGGCTGCTCCCTCACGCTCGTGGCGGCTGCTACTTTCCGGTCACCTCGCTTCCCTTCCGCCGGATCGGGCTCTTTCTCGGCTTCTTTCCCCATTTGTCTGATTTCCCGCCCTGCCGTTGCTCGGTAACGCCGATTGGAGCAAAGCGTTGAAAGAGATCAGGGAGCGGGCTAACCCAAAGCAGGAGATCCCTGCTGGTGGCGCAGCAGCTCAGAGGCGAGTGCTAAGGAGCTACTGAGAAACAAACTTGGTGCAATTGCAAGAAGCAGCTGGGGAATTAGCTCAAATGGTAGAGCGCTCGCTTTGCATGTGAGAGGTAGCGGGCTTGATGCCCGCATTCTCCACGCCTCTTTTGGCTCGGGGCAATGGCTCAAACACAACAGTGGTGTCAGCTGTCGGTGAACCCGTGTACTTCCGAAGGGTCTCCACACGCTGAGGTACAGAGGGGCCAAGGGACTTCAAATCCTTTAGTGTGCCGTAGCAGCAAGTCTTGTCGATAGTCTTGTGCAGCAAAAATGGAAAGCTGAGATGAGGGATAAAAAAGCTTTGCAAGTATCAATGCCTTCTCTGAGGATCGAACTCAGGACCTTCAGATTATGAGACTGACGCGCTGCCTACTGCGCTAAGAAGGCACTTGCCATGCAAACTGCTGGGCAGCATGACCAAGTAGGTGCGCTTGCGAGGCATCTAGCGCCATAATGCAAAGTGCGTAAAAAAGTTCAAGCCAGGGAGGAGTCAAACCTACAATCTTCTGATCCGTAGTCAGACGCGTTATCCATTGCGCCACTGGCCCAGCCTGTACAGAGCAGCTGGCAACTCACAGTCCCACAACACTGCGGCATCAGCAGGTACACCAGGCCGGGAGCGTCAAAAGGCGCACGGCGGACAATCACCAAAGCGAGACACCTTTGCCGCTTCCCTTCGATTTTCAGGTGGTAGAGCGGAGGACTGCAGTGGAAAAAAAGCAAAGCAAAGTCGTCGTTAGGTCGCTGGTTCGACTCCGGCTTGAAGGAGCGGGCGTTCTTGTGCAGTAAGTGAGCGGTAAGGATATTTTAGCTCAAGGCAGTGCTCTTAACTTGACGCTAGTTTACATGTTGCTGCTAAGGCACAGGACACCTCCATTGCTTGAGCAGTTGCATCTGCACACCAGCAGGAAGTGCCTTTGAGCAGCAACGCACCAAAACACCCAGCACTCTCTTTCAGGCAAAACCTCAGGCAAAAGAAGTCGTCTATCAGTCAGACAGGGCTCTCGGCTGCTCCCTCACGCTCGTGGCGGCTGCTACTTTCCGGTCACCTCGCTTCCCTTCCGCCGGATCGGGCTCTTTCTCGGCTTCTTTCCCCATTTGTCTGATTTCCCGCCCTGCCGTTGCTCGGTAACGCCGATTGGAGCAAAGCGTTGAAAGAGATCAGGGAGCGGGCTAACCCGAAGCAGGAGATCCCTGCTGGTGGCGCAGCAGCTCAGAGGCGAGTGCTAAGGAGCTACTGAGAAGCAAACTTGGTGCAATTGCAAGAAGCAGCTGGGGAATTAGCTCAAATGGTAGAGCGCTCGCTTTGCATGTGAGAGGTAGCGGGCTTGATGCCCGCATTCTCCACGCCTCTTTTGGCTCGGGGCAATGGCTCAAACACAACAGTGGTGTCAGCTGTCGGTGAACCCGTGTACTTCCGAAGGGTCTCCACACGCTGAGGTACAGAGGGGCCAAGGGACATCAAATCCTTTAGTGTGCCGTAGCAGCAAGTCTTGTCGATAGTCTTGTGCAGCAAAAATGGAAAGCTGAGATGAGGGATAAAAAAGCTTTGCAAGTATCAATGCCTTCTCTGAGGATCGAACTCAGGACCTTCAGATTATGAGACTGACGCGCTGCCTACTGCGCTAAGAAGGCACTTGCCATGCAAACTGCTGGGCAGCATGACCAAGTAGGTGCGCTTGCGAGGCATCTAGCGCCATAATGCAAAGTGCGTAAAAAAGTTCGAGCCAGGTAGGAGTCGAACCGACAATCTTCTGATCCGTAGTCAGACGCGTTATCCATTGCGCCACTGGCCCAGCCTGTATAGAGCAGCTGGCAACTCACAGTCCCACAACACTGCGGCATCAGCAGGTACACCAGGCCGGGAGCGTCAAAAGGCGCACGGCGGACAATCACCAAAGCGAGACACCTTTGCCGCTTCCCTTCGATTTTCAGGTGGTAGAGCGGAGGACTGCAGTGGAAAAAAAGCAAAGCAAAGTCGTCGTTAGGTCGCTGGTTCGACTCCGGCTTGAAGGAGCGGGCGTTCTTGTGCAGTAAGTGAGCGGTAAGGATATTTTAGCTCAAGGCAGTGCTCTTAACTTCACGCTAGTTTACATGTTGCTGCTAAGGCACAGGAC
>NW_028225250.1:827500-830000 GCF_052327205.1 Somniosus microcephalus
CAGGGAGTGCCTTTGAGCAGCAACGCACCAAAACACCCAGCACTCTCTTTCAGGCAAAACCTCAGGCAAAAGAAGTCGTCTATCAGTCAGACAGGGCTCTCGGCTGCTCCCTCACGCTCGTGGCGGCTGCTACTTTCCGGTCACCTCGCTTCCCTTCCGTCGGCTCGGGCTCTTTCTCGGCTTCTTTCCCCATTTCTCTGACTTCCCGCCCTGCCGTTGCTCGGTAACGCCGATTGGAGCAAAGCGTTGAAAGAGATCAGGGAGCGGGCTAACCCAAAGCAGGAGATCCCTGCTGGTGGCGCAGCAACTCAGAGGCGAGTGCTAAGGAGCTACTGAGAAGCAAACTTGGTGCAATTGTAAGACGCAGCTGGGGAATTAGCTCAAATGGTAGAGCGCTCGCTTTGCATGTGAGAGGTAGCGGGATCGATGCCTGCATTCTCCACTCCTCTTTTGGCTCGGGGCAATGGCTCAAACGCAACAGTGGTGTCAGCTGTCGGTGAACCCGTGTACTTCCGAAGGGTCTCCACACGCTGAGGTACAGAGGGGCCAAGGGACATCAAATCCTTTGGTGTGCCGTAGCAGCAAGTCTTGTGCAGCAAAAATGGAAAGCTGAGATGAGGGATAAGAAAGCTTTGCAAGTATCAATGCCTTCTCTGAGGATCGAACTCAGGACCTTCAGATTATGAGACTGACGCGCTGCCTACTGCGCTAAGAAGGCACTTGCCATGCAAACTGCTGGGCAGCATGACCAAGTAGGTGCGCTTGCGAGGCATCTAGCGCCATAATGCAAAGTGCGTAAAAAAGTTCGAGCCAGGTAGGAGTCGAACCTACAATCTTCTGATCCGTAGTCAGACGCGTTATCCATTGCGCCACAGGCCCAGCTTGTACAGAGCAGCTGGCAACTCACAGTCCCACAACACTGCGGCATCAGCAGGTACACCAGGCCGGGAGCGTCAAAAGGCGCACGGCGGACAATCACCAAAGCGAGACACCTTTGCCACTTCCCTTCGATTTTCAGGTGGTAGAGCGGAGGACTGCAGTGGGAAAAAAGCAAAGCAAAGTCGTCGTTAGGTCGCTGGTTCGACTCCGGCTTGAAGGAGCGGGCGTTCTTGTGCAGTAAGTGAGCGGTAAGGAGCTTTCAGCTCAAGGCAGTGCTCTTAACTTGACGCTAGTTTACATGTTGCTGCTGAGGCACAGGACACCTCCATTGCTTGAGCAGTTGCATCTGCACACCAGCAGGGAGTGCCTTTGAGCAGCAATGCACCAAAACACCCACCACTCTCTTTCAGGCAAAACCTCAGGCAAAAGAATTCATCTATCAGTCAGACAGGGCTCTCGGCTGCTCCCTCACGCTCGTGGCGGCTGCTACTTTCCGGTCACCTCGCTTCCCTTCCGTCGGCTCGGGCTCTTTCTCGGCTTCTTTCCCCATTTCTCTGACTTCCCGCCCTGCCGTTGCTCGGTAACGCCGATTGGAGCAAAGCGTTGAAAGAGATCAGGGAGCGGGCTAACCCAAAGCAGGAGATCCCTGCTGGTGGCGCAGCAACTCAGAGGCGAGTGCTAAGGAGCTACTGAGAAGCAAACTTGGTGCAATTGTAAGACGCAGCTGGGGAATTAGCTCAAATGGTAGCGCGCTCGCTTTGCATGTGAGAGGTAGCGGGATCGATGCCTGCATTTTCCACTCCTCTTTTGGCTCGGGGCAATGGCTCAAACGCAACAGTGGTGTCAGCTGTCGGTGAACCCGTGTACTTCCGAAGGGTCTCCACACGCTGAGGTACAGAGGGGCCAAGGGACATCAAATCCTTTGGTGTGCCGTAGCAGCAAGTCTTGTCGATAGTCTTGTGCAGCAAAAATGGAAAGCTGAGATGAGGGATAAAAATGCTTTGCAAGTATCAATGCCTTCTCTGAGGATCGAACTCAGGACCTTCAGATTATGAGACTGACGCGCTGCCTACTGCGCTAAGAAGGCACTTGCCATGCAAACTGCTGGGCAGCATGACCAAGTAGGTGCGCTTGCGAGGCATCTAGCGCCATAATGCAAAGTGCGTAAAAAAGTTCGAGCCAGGTAGGAGTCGAACCTACAATCTTCTGATCCGTAGTCAGACGCGTTATCCATTGCGCCACAGGCCCAGCCTGTACAGAGCAGCTGGCAACTCACAGTCCCACAACACTGCGGCATCAGCAGGTACACCAGGCCGGGAGCGTCAAAAGGCGCACGGCGGACAATCACCAAAGCGAGACACCTTTGCCGCTTCCCTTCGATTTTCAGGTGGTAGAGCGGAGGACTGCAGTGGAAAAAAAGCAAAGCAAAGTCGTCGTTAGGTCGCTGGTTCGACTCCGGCTTGAAGGAGCGGGCGTTCTTGTGCAGTAAGTGAGCGGTAAGGAGCTGTTAGCTCAAGGCAGTGCTCTTAACTTGACGCTAGTTTACATGTTGCTGCTAAGGCACAGGACACCTCCATTGCTTGAGCAGTTGCATCTGCACACCAGCAGGGAGTGCCTTTGA
>NW_028225250.1:852500-862500 GCF_052327205.1 Somniosus microcephalus
TTCCGGTCACCTCGCTTCCCTTCCGTCGGCTCGGGCTCTTTCTCGGCTTCTTTCCCCATTTCTCTGACTTCCCGCCCTGCCGTTGCTCGGTAACGCCGATTGGAGCAAAGCGTTGAAAGAGATCAGGGAGCGGGCTAACCCAAAGCAGGAGATCCCTGCTGGTGGCGCAGCAACTCAGAGGCGAGTGCTAAGGAGCTACTGAGAAGCAAACTTGGTACAATTGTAAGACGCAGCTGGGGAATTAGCTCAAATGGTAGCGCGCTCGCTTTGCATGTGAGAGGTAGCGGGATCGATGCCTGCATTTTCCACTCCTCTTTTGGCTCGGGGCAATGGCTCAAACGCAACAGTGGTGTCAGCTGTCGGTGAACCCGTGTACTTCCGAAGGGTCTCCACACGCTGAGGTACAGAGGGGCCAAGGGACATCAAATCCTTTGGTGTGCCGTAGCAGCAAGTCTTGTCGATAGTCTTGTGCAGCAAAAATGGAAAGCTGAGATGAGGGATAAAAATGCTTTGCAAGTATCAATGCCTTCTCTGAGGATCGAACTCAGGACCTTCAGATTATGAGACTGACGCGCTGCCTACTGCGCTAAGAAGGCACTTGCCATGCAAACTGCTGGGCAGCATGACCAAGTAGGTGCGCTTGCGAGGCATCTAGCGCCATAATGCAAAGTGCGTAAAAAAGTTCGAGCCAGGTAGGAGTCGAACCTACAATCTTCTGATCCGTAGTCAGACGCGTTATCCATTGCGCCACAGGCCCAGCCTGTACAGAGCAGCTGGCAACTCACAGTCCCACAACACTGCGGCATCAGCAGGTACACCAGGCCGGGAGCGTCAAAAGGCGCACGGCGGACAATCACCAAAGCGAGACACCTTTGCCGCTTCCCTTCGATTTTCAGGTGGTAGAGCGGAGGACTGCAGTGGAAAAAAAGCAAAGCAAAGTCGTCGTTAGGTCGCTGGTTCGACTCCGGCTTGAAGGAGCGGGCGTTCTTGTGCAGTAAGTGAGCGGTAAGGAGCTGTTAGCTCAAGGCAGTGCTCTTAACTTGACGCTAGTTTACATGTTGCTGCTAAGGCACAGGACACCTCCATTGCTTGAGCAGTTGCATCTGCACACCAGCAGGGAGTGCCTTTGAGCAGCAACGCACCAAAACACCCAGCACTCTCTTTCAGGCAAAACCTCAGGCAAAAGAAGTCGTCTATCAGTCAGACAGGGCTCTCGGCTGCTCCCTCACGCTCGTGGCGGCTGCTACTTTCCGGTCACCTCGCTTCCCTTCCGTCGGCTCGGGCTCTTTCTCGGCTTCTTTCCCCATTTCTCTGACTTCCCGCCCTGCCGTTGCTCGGTAACGCCGATTGGAGCAAAGCGTTGAAAGAGATCAGGGAGCGGGCTAACCCAAAGCAGGAGATCCCTGCTGGTGGCGCAGCAACTCAGAGGCGAGTGCTAAGGAGCTACTGAGAAGCAAACTTGGTGCAATTGTAAGACGCAGCTGGGGAATTAGCTCAAATGGTAGAGCGCTCGCTTTGCATGTGAGAGGTAGCGGGATCGATGCCTGCATTCTCCACTCCTCTTTTGGCTCGGGGCAATGGCTCAAACGCAACAGTGGTGTCAGCTGTCGGTGAACCCGTGTACTTCCGAAGGGTCTCCACACGCTGAGGTACAGAGGGGCCAAGGGACATCAAATCCTTTGGTGTGCCGTAGCAGCAAGTCTTGTGCAGCAAAAATGGAAAGCTGAGATGAGGGATAAGAAAGCTTTGCAAGTATCAATGCCTTCATCTGAGGATCGAACTCAGGACCTTCAGATTATGAGACTGACGCGCTGCCTACTGCGCTAAGAAGGCACTTGCCATGCAAACTGCTGGGCAGCATGACCAAGTAGGTGCGCTTGCGAGGCATCTAGCGCCATAATGCAAAGTGCGTAAAAAAGTTCGAGCCAGGTAGGAGTCGAACCTACAATCTTCTGATCCGTAGTCAGACGCGTTATCCATTGCGCCACAGGCCCAGCTTGTACAGAGCAGCTGGCAACTCACAGTCCCACAACACTGCGGCATCAGCAGGTACACCAGGCCGGGAGCGTCAAAAGGCGCACGGCGGACAATCACCAAAGCGAGACACCTTTGCCACTTCCCTTCGATTTTCAGGTGGTAGAGCGGAGGACTGCAGTGGGAAAAAAGCAAAGCAAAGTCGTCGTTAGGTCGCTGGTTCGACTCCGGCTTGAAGGAGCGGGCGTTCTTGTGCAGTAAGTGAGCGGTAAGGAGCTTTTAGCTCAAGGCAGTGCTCTTAACTTGATGCTAGTTTACATGTTGCTGCTGAGGCACAGGACACCTCCATTGCTTGAGCAGTTGCATCTGCACACCAGCAGGGAGTGCCTTTGAGCAGCAATGCACCAAAACACCCACCACTCTCTTTCAGGCAAAACCTCAGGCAAAAGAATTCATCTATCAGTCAGACAGGGCTCTCGGCTGCTCCCTCACGCTCGTGGCGGCTGCTACTTTCCGGTCACCTCGCTTCCCTTCCGTCGGCTCGGGCTCTTTCTCGGCTTCTTTCCCCATTTCTCTGACTTCCCGCCCTGCCGTTGCTCGGTAACGCCGATTGGAGCAAAGCGTTGAAAGAGATCAGGGAGCGGGCTAACCCAAAGCAGGAGATCCCTGCTGGTGGCGCAGCAACTCAGAGGCGAGTGCTAAGGAGCTACTGAGAAGCAAACTTGGTGCAATTGTAAGACGCAGCTGGGGAATTAGCTCAAATGGTAGCGCGCTCGCTTTGCATGTGAGAGGTAGCGGGATCGATGCCTGCATTTTCCACTCCTCTTTTGGCTCGGGGCAATGGCTCAAACGCAACAGTGGTGTCAGCTGTGGGTGAACCCGTGTACTTCCGAAGGGTCTCCACACGCTGAGGTACAGAGGGGCCAAGGGACATCAAATCCTTTGGTGTGCCGTAGCAGCAAGTCTTGTGCAGCAAAAATGGAAAGCTGAGATGAGGGATAAGAAAGCTTTGCAAGTATCAATGCCTTCTCTGAGGATCGAACTCAGGACCTTCAGATTATGAGACTGACGCGCTGCCTACTGCGCTAAGAAGGCACTTGCCATGCAAACTGCTGGGCAGCATGACCAAGTAGGTGCGCTTGCGAGGCATCTAGCGCCATAATGCAAAGTGCGTAAAAAAGTTCGAGCCAGGTAGGAGTCGAACCTACAATCTTCTGATCCATAGTCAGACGCGTTATCCATTGCGCCACAGGCCCAGCTTGTACAGAGCAGCTGGCAACTCACAGTCCCACAACACTGCGGCATCAGCAGGTACACCAGGCCGGGAGCGTCAAAAGGCGCACGGCGGACAATCACAAAGCGAGACACCTTTGCCACTTCCCTTCGATTTTCAGGTGGTAGAGCGGAGGACTGCAGTGGGAAAAAAGCAAAGCAAAGTCGTCGTTAGGTCGCTGGTTCGACTCCGGCTTGAAGGAGCGGGCGTTCTTGTGCAGTAAGTGAGCGGTAAGGAGCTTTTAGCTCAAGGCAGTGCTCTTAACTTGATGCTAGTTTACATGTTGCTGCTGAGGCACAGGACACCTCCATTGCTTGAGCAGTTGCATCTGCACACCAGCAGGGAGTGCCTTTGAGCAGCAATGCACCAAAACACCCACCACTCTCTTTCAGGCAAAACCTCAGGCAAAAGAATTCATCTATCAGTCAGACAGGGCTCTCGGCTGCTCCCTCACGCTCGTGGCGGCTGCTACTTTCCGGTCACCTCGCTTCCCTTCCGTCGGCTCGGGCTCTTTCTCGGCTTCTTTCCCCATTTCTCTGACTTCCCGCCCTGCCGTTGCTCGGTAACGCCGATTGGAGCAAAGCGTTGAAAGAGATCAGGGAGCGGGCTAACCCAAAGCAGGAGATCCCTGCTGGTGGCGCAGCAACTCAGAGGCGAGTGCTAAGGAGCTACTGAGAAGCAAACTTGGTGCAATTGTAAGACGCAGCTGGGGAATTAGCTCAAATGGTAGCGCGCTCGCTTTGCATGTGAGAGGTAGCGGGATCGATGCCTGCATTTTCCACTCATCTTTTGGCTCGGGGCAATGGCTCAAACGCAACAGTGGTGTCAGCTGTCGGTGAACCCGTGTACTTCCGAAGGGTCTCCACACGCTGAGGTACAGAGGGGCCAAGGGACATCAAATCCTTTGGTGTGCCGTAGCAGCAAGTCTTGTCGATAGTCTTGTGCAGCAAAAATGGAAAGCTGAGATGAGGGATAAAAATGCTTTGCAAGTATCAATGCCTTCTCTGAGGATCGAACTCAGGACCTTCAGATTATGAGACTGACGCGCTGCCTACTGCGCTAAGAAGGCACTTGCCGTGCAAACTGCTGGGCAGCATGACCAAGTAGGTGCGCTTGCGAGGCATCTAGCGCCATAATGCAAAGTGCGTAAAAAAGTTCGAGCCAGGTAGGAGTCGAACCTACAATCTTCTGATCCGTAGTCAGACGCGTTATCCATTGCGCCACAGGCCCAGCCTGTACAGAGCAGCTGGCAACTCACAGTCCCACAACACTGCGGCATCAGCAGGTACACCAGGCCGGGAGCGTCAAAAGGCGCACGGCGGACAATCACCAAAGCGAGACACCTTTGCCGCATCCCTTCGATTTTCAGGTGGTAGAGCGGAGGACTGCAGTGGAAAAAAAGCAAAGCAAAGTCGTCGTTAGGTCGCTGGTTCGACTCCGGCTTGAAGGAGCGGGCGTTCTTGTGCAGTAAGTGAGCGGTAAGGAGCTTTTAGCTCAAGGCAGTGCTCTTAACTTGACGCTAGTTTACATGTTGCTGCTGAGGCACAGGACACCTCCATTGCTTGAGCAGTTGCATCTGCACACCAGCAGGGAGTGCCTTTGAGCAGCAATGCACCAAAACACCCACCACTCTCTTTCAGGCAAAACCTCAGGCAAAAGAATTCATCTATCAGTCAGACAGGGCTCTCGGCTGCTCCCTCACGCTCGTGGCGGCTGCTACTTTCCGGTCACCTCGCTTCCCTTCCGTCGGCTCGGGCTCTTTCTCGGCTTCTTTCCCCATTTCTCTGACTTCCCGCCCTGCCGTTGCTCGGTAACGCCGATTGGAGCAAAGCGTTGAAAGAGATCAGGGAGCGGGCTAACCCAAAGCAGGAGATCCCTGCTGGTGGCGCAGCAACTCAGAGGCGAGTGCTAAGGAGCTACTGAGAAGCAAACTTGGTGCAATTGTAAGACGCAGCTGGGGAATTAGCTCAAATGGTAGAGCGCTCGCTTTGCATGTGAGAGGTAGCGGGATCGATGCCCGCATTCTCCACTCCTCTTTTGGCTCGGGGCAATGGCTCAAACGCAACAGTGGTGTCAGCTGTCGGTGAACCTGTGTACTTCCGAAGGGTCTCCACACGCTGAGGGACAGAGGTGCCAAGGGACATCAAATCCTTTGGTGTGCCGTAGCAGCAAGTCTTGTGCAGCAAAAATGGAAAGCTGAGATGAGGGATAAGAAAGCTTTGCAAGTATCAATGCCTTCTCTGAGGGTTGAACTCAGGACCTTCAGATTATGAGACTGACGCGCTGCCTACTGCGCTAAGAAGGCACTTGCCATGCAAACTGCTGGGCAGCATGACCAAGTAGGTGCGCTTGCGAGGCATCTAGCGCCATAATGCAAAGTGCGTAAAAAAGTTCGAGCCAGGTAGGAGTCGAACCTACAATCTTCTGATCCATAGTCAGACGCGTTATCCATTGCGCCACAGGCCCAGCTTGTACAGAGCAGCTGGCAACTCACAGTCCCACAACACTGCGGCATCAGCAGGTACACCAGGCCGGGAGCGTCAAAAGGCGCACGGCGGACAATCACAAAGCGAGACACCTTTGCCACTTCCCTTCGATTTTCAGGTGGTAGAGCGGAGGACTGCAGTGGGAAAAAAGCAAAGCAAAGTCGTCGTTAGGTCGCTGGTTCGACTCCGGCTTGAAGGAGCGGGCGTTCTTGTGCAGTAAGTGAGCGGTAAGGAGCTTTTAGCTCAAGGCAGTGCTCTTAACTTGATGCTAGTTTACATGTTGCTGCTGAGGCACAGGACACCTCCATTGCTTGAGCAGTTGCATCTGCACACCAGCAGGGAGTGCCTTTGAGCAGCAATGCACCAAAACACCCACCACTCTCTTTCAGGCAAAACCTCAGGCAAAAGAATTCATCTATCAGTCAGACAGGGCTCTCGGCTGCTCCCTCACGCTCGTGGCGGCTGCTACTTTCCGGTCACCTCGCTTCCCTTCCGTCGGCTCGGGCTCTTTCTCGGCTTCTTTCCCCATTTCTCTGACTTCCCGCCCTGCCGTTGCTCGGTAACGCCGATTGGAGCAAAGCGTTGAAAGAGATCAGGGAGCGGGCTAACCCAAAGCAGGAGATCCCTGCTGGTGGCGCAGCAACTCAGAGGCGAGTGCTAAGGAGCTACTGAGAAGCAAACTTGGTGCAATTGTAAGACGCAGCTGGGGAATTAGCTCAAATGGTAGCGCGCTCGCTTTGCATGTGAGAGGTAGCGGGATCGATGCCTGCATTTTCCACTCATCTTTTGGCTCGGGGCAATGGCTCAAACGCAACAGTGGTGTCAGCTGTCGGTGAACCCGTGTACTTCCGAAGGGTCTCCACACGCTGAGGTACAGAGGGGCCAAGGGACATCAAATCCTTTGGTGTGCCGTAGCAGCAAGTCTTGTCGATAGTCTTGTGCAGCAAAAATGGAAAGCTGAGATGAGGGATAAAAATGCTTTGCAAGTATCAATGCCTTCTCTGAGGATCGAACTCAGGACCTTCAGATTATGAGACTGACGCGCTGCCTACTGCGCTAAGAAGGCACTTGCCGTGCAAACTGCTGGGCAGCATGACCAAGTAGGTGCGCTTGCGAGGCATCTAGCGCCATAATGCAAAGTGCGTAAAAAAGTTCGAGCCAGGTAGGAGTCGAACCTACAATCTTCTGATCCGTAGTCAGACGCGTTATCCATTGCGCCACAGGCCCAGCCTGTACAGAGCAGCTGGCAACTCACAGTCCCACAACACTGCGGCATCAGCAGGTACACCAGGCCGGGAGCGTCAAAAGGCGCACGGCGGACAATCACCAAAGCGAGACACCTTTGCCGCATCCCTTCGATTTTCAGGTGGTAGAGCGGAGGACTGCAGTGGAAAAAAAGCAAAGCAAAGTCGTCGTTAGGTCGCTGGTTCGACTCCGGCTTGAAGGAGCGGGCGTTCTTGTGCAGTAAGTGAGCGGTAAGGAGCTTTTAGCTCAAGGCAGTGCTCTTAACTTGACGCTAGTTTACATGTTGCTGCTGAGGCACAGGACACCTCCATTGCTTGAGCAGTTGCATCTGCACACCAGCAGGGAGTGCCTTTGAGCAGCAATGCACCAAAACACCCACCACTCTCTTTCAGGCAAAACCTCAGGCAAAAGAATTCATCTATCAGTCAGACAGGGCTCTCGGCTGCTCCCTCACGCTCGTGGCGGCTGCTACTTTCCGGTCACCTCGCTTCCCTTCCGTCGGCTCGGGCTCTTTCTCGGCTTCTTTCCCCATTTCTCTGACTTCCCGCCCTGCCGTTGCTCGGTAACGCCGATTGGAGCAAAGCGTTGAAAGAGATCAGGGAGCGGGCTAACCCAAAGCAGGAGATCCCTGCTGGTGGCGCAGCAACTCAGAGGCGAGTGCTAAGGAGCTACTGAGAAGCAAACTTGGTGCAATTGTAAGACGCAGCTGGGGAATTAGCTCAAATGGTAGAGCGCTCGCTTTGCATGTGAGAGGTAGCGGGATCGATGCCCGCATTCTCCACTCCTCTTTTGGCTCGGGGCAATGGCTCAAACGCAACAGTGGTGTCAGCTGTCGGTGAACCTGTGTACTTCCGAAGGGTCTCCACACGCTGAGGGACAGAGGTGCCAAGGGACATCAAATCCTTTGGTGTGCCGTAGCAGCAAGTCTTGTGCAGCAAAAATGGAAAGCTGAGATGAGGGATAAGAAAGCTTTGCAAGTATCAATGCCTTCTCTGAGGGTTGAACTCAGGACCTTCAGATTATGAGACTGACGCGCTGCCTACTGCGCTAAGAAGGCACTTGCCATGCAAACTGCTGGGCAGCATGACCAAGTAGGTGCGCTTGCGAGGCATCTAGCGCCATAATGCAAAGTGCGTAAAAAAGTTCGAGCCAGGTAGGAGTCGAACCTACAATCTTCTGATCCATAGTCAGACGCGTTATCCATTGCGCCACAGGCCCAGCTTGTACAGAGCAGCTGGCAACTCACAGTCCCACAACACTGCGGCATCAGCAGGTACACCAGGCCGGGAGCGTCAAAAGGCGCACGGCGGACAATCACAAAGCGAGACACCTTTGCCACTTCCCTTCGATTTTCAGGTGGTAGAGCGGAGGACTGCAGTGGGAAAAAAGCAAAGCAAAGTCGTCGTTAGGTCGCTGGTTCGACTCCGGCTTGAAGGAGCGGGCGTTCTTGTGCAGTAAGTGAGCGGTAAGGAGCTTTTAGCTCAAGGCAGTGCTCTTAACTTGATGCTAGTTTACATGTTGCTGCTGAGGCACAGGACACCTCCATTGCTTGAGCAGTTGCATCTGCACACCAGCAGGGAGTGCCTTTGAGCAGCAATGCACCAAAACACCCACCACTCTCTTTCAGGCAAAACCTCAGGCAAAAGAATTCATCTATCAGTCAGACAGGGCTCTCGGCTGCTCCCTCACGCTCGTGGCGGCTGCTACTTTCCGGTCACCTCGCTTCCCTTCCGTCGGCTCGGGCTCTTTCTCGGCTTCTTTCCCCATTTCTCTGACTTCCCGCCCTGCCGTTGCTCGGTAACGCCGATTGGAGCAAAGCGTTGAAAGAGATCAGGGAGCGGGCTAACCCAAAGCAGGAGATCCCTGCTGGTGGCGCAGCAACTCAGAGGCGAGTGCTAAGGAGCTACTGAGAAGCAAACTTGGTGCAATTGTAAGACGCAGCTGGGGAATTAGCTCAAATGGTAGCGCGCTCGCTTTGCATGTGAGAGGTAGCGGGATCGATGCCTGCATTTTCCACTCATCTTTTGGCTCGGGGCAATGGCTCAAACGCAACAGTGGTGTCAGCTGTCGGTGAACCCGTGTACTTCCGAAGGGTCTCCACACGCTGAGGTACAGAGGGGCCAAGGGACATCAAATCCTTTGGTGTGCCGTAGCAGCAAGTCTTGTCGATAGTCTTGTGCAGCAAAAATGGAAAGCTGAGATGAGGGATAAAAATGCTTTGCAAGTATCAATGCCTTCTCTGAGGATCGAACTCAGGACCTTCAGATTATGAGACTGACGCGCTGCCTACTGCGCTAAGAAGGCACTTGCCGTGCAAACTGCTGGGCAGCATGACCAAGTAGGTGCGCTTGCGAGGCATCTAGCGCCATAATGCAAAGTGCGTAAAAAAGTTCGAGCCAGGTAGGAGTCGAACCTACAATCTTCTGATCCGTAGTCAGACGCGTTATCCATTGCGCCACAGGCCCAGCCTGTACAGAGCAGCTGGCAACTCACAGTCCCACAACACTGCGGCATCAGCAGGTACACCAGGCCGGGAGCGTCAAAAGGCGCACGGCGGACAATCACCAAAGCGAGACACCTTTGCCGCATCCCTTCGATTTTCAGGTGGTAGAGCGGAGGACTGCAGTGGAAAAAAAGCAAAGCAAAGTCGTCGTTAGGTCGCTGGTTCGACTCCGGCTTGAAGGAGCGGGCGTTCTTGTGCAGTAAGTGAGCGGTAAGGAGCTTTTAGCTCAAGGCAGTGCTCTTAACTTGACGCTAGTTTACATGTTGCTGCTGAGGCACAGGACACCTCCATTGCTTGAGCAGTTGCATCTGCACACCAGCAGGGAGTGCCTTTGAGCAGCAATGCACCAAAACACCCACCACTCTCTTTCAGGCAAAACCTCAGGCAAAAGAATTCATCTATCAGTCAGACAGGGCTCTCGGCTGCTCCCTCACGCTCGTGGCGGCTGCTACTTTCCGGTCACCTCGCTTCCCTTCCGTCGGCTCGGGCTCTTTCTCGGCTTCTTTCCCCATTTCTCTG
>NW_028225250.1:867500-875000 GCF_052327205.1 Somniosus microcephalus
CAGGGAGCGGGCTAACCCAAAGCAGGAGATCCCTGCTGGTGGCGCAGCAACTCAGAGGCGAGTGCTAAGGAGCTACTGAGAAGCAAACTTAGTGCAATTGTAAGACGCAGCTGGGGAATTAGCTCAAATGGTAGCGCGCTCGCTTTGCATGTGAGAGGTAGCGGGATCGATGCCTGCATTTTCCACTCATCTTTTGGCTCGGGGCAATGGCTCAAACGCAACAGTGGTGTCAGCTGTCGGTGAACCCGTGTACTTCCGAAGGGTCTCCACACGCTGAGGTACAGAGGGGCCAAGGGACATCAAATCCTTTGGTGTGCCGTAGCAGCAAGTCTTGTCGATAGTCTTGTGCAGCAAAAATGGAAAGCTGAGATGAGGGATAAAAATGCTTTGCAAGTATCAATGCCTTCTCTGAGGATCGAACTCAGGACCTTCAGATTATGAGACTGACGCGCTGCCTACTGCGCTAAGAAGGCACTTGCCGTGCAAACTGCTGGGCAGCATGACCAAGTAGGTGCGCTTGCGAGGCATCTAGCGCCATAATGCAAAGTGCGTAAAGAAGTTCGAGCCAGGTAGGAGTCGAACCTACAATCTTCTGATCCGTAGTCAGACGCGTTATCCATTGCGCCACAGGCCCAGCCTGTACAGAGCAGCTGGCAACTCACAGTCCCACAACACTGCGGCATCAGCAGGTACACCAGGCCGGGAGCGTCAAAAGGCGCACGGCGGACAATCACCAAAGCGAGACACCTTTGCCGCTTCCCTTCGATTTTCAGGTGGTAGAGCGGAGGACTGCAGTGGAAAAAAAGCAAAGCAAAGTCGTCGTTAGGTCGCTGGTTCGACTCCGGCTTGAAGGAGCGGGCGTTCTTGTGCAGTAAGTGAGCGGTAAGGAGCTTTTAGCTCAAGGCAGTGCTCTTAACTTGACGCTAGTTTACATGTTGCTGCTGAGGCACAGGACACCTCCATTGCTTGAGCAGTTGCATCTGCACACCAGCAGGGAGTGCCTTTGAGCAGCAATGCACCAAAACACCCACCACTCTCTTTCAGGCAAAACCTCAGGCAAAAGAATTCATCTATCAGTCAGACAGGGCTCTCGGCTGCTCCCTCACGCTCGTGGCGGCTGCTACTTTCCGGTCACCTCGCTTCCCTTCCGTCGGCTCGGGCTCTTTCTCGGCTTCTTTCCCCATTTCTCTGACTTCCCGCCCTGCCGTTGCTCGGTAACGCCGATTGGAGCAAAGCGTTGAAAGAGATCAGGGAGCGGGCTAACCCAAAGCAGGAGATCCCTGCTGGTGGCGCAGCAACTCAGAGGCGAGTGCTAAGGAGCTACTGAGAAGCAAACTTGGTGCAATTGTAAGACGCAGCTGGGGAATTAGCTCAAATGGTAGCGCGCTCGCTTTGCATGTGAGAGGTAGCGGGATCGATGCCTGCATTCTCCACTCCTCTTTTGGCTCGGGGCAATGGCTCAAACGCAACAGTGGTGTCAGCTGTCGGTGAACCTGTGTACTTCCGAAGGGTCTCCACACGCTGAGGGACAGAGGGGCCAAGGGACATCAAATCCTTTGGTGTGCCGTAGCAGCAAGTCTTGTGCAGCAAAAATGGAAAGCTGAGATGAGGGATAAGAAAGCTTTGCAAGTATCAATGCCTTCTCTGAGGGTTGAACTCAGGACCTTCAGATTATGAGACTGACGCGCTGCCTACTGCGCTAAGAAGGCACTTGCCATGCAAACTGCTGGGCAGCATGACCAAGTAGGTGCGCTTGCGAGGCATCTAGCGCCATAATGCAAAGTGCGTAAAAAAGTTCGAGCCAGGTAGGAGTCGAACCTACAATCTTCTGATCCGTAGTCAGACGCGTTATCCATTGCGCCACAGGCCCAGCTTGTACAGAGCAGCTGGCAACTCACAGTCCCACAACACTGCGGCATCAGCAGGTACACCAGGCCGGGAGCGTCAAAAGGCGCACGGCGGACAATCACCAAAGCGAGACACCTTTGCCGCTTCCCTTCGATTTTCAGGTGGTAGAGCGGAGGACTGCAGTGGGAAAAAAGCAAAGCAAAGTCGTCGTTAGGTCGCTGGTTCGACTCCGGCTTGAAGGAGCGGGCGTTCTTGTGCAGTAAGTGAGCGGTAAGGAGCTTTTAGCTCAAGGCAGTGCTCTTAACTTGACGCTAGTTTACATGTTGCTGCTGAGGCACAGGACACCTCCATTGCTTGAGCAGTTGCATCTGCACACCAGCAGGGAGTGCCTTTGAGCAGCAATGCACCAAAACACCCACCACTCTCTTTCAGGCAAAACCTCAGGCAAAAGAATTCATCTATCAGTCAGACAGGGCTCTCGGCTGCTCCCTCACGCTCGTGGCGGCTGCTACTTTCCGGTCACCTCGCTTCCCTTCCGTCGGCTCGGGCTCTTTCTCGGCTTCTTTCCCCATTTCTCTGACTTCCCGCCCTGCCGTTGCTCGGTAACGCCGATTGGAGCAAAGCGTTGAAAGAGATCAGGGAGCGGGCTAACCCAAAGCAGGAGATCCCTGCTGGTGGCGCAGCAACTCAGAGGCGAGTGCTAAGGAGCTACTGAGAAGCAAACTTGGTGCAATTGTAAGACGCAGCTGGGGAATTAGCTCAAATGGTAGCGCGCTCGCTTTGCATGTGAGAGGTAGCGGGATCGATGCCTGCATTTTCCACTCCTCTTTTGGCTCGGGGCAATGGCTCAAACGCAACAGTGGTGTCAGCTGTGGGTGAACCCGTGTACTTCCGAAGGGTCTCCACACGCTGAGGTACAGAGGGGCCAAGGGACATCAAATCCTTTGGTGTGCCGTAGCAGCAAGTCTTGTGCAGCAAAAATGGAAAGCTGAGATGAGGGATAAGAAAGCTTTGCAAGTATCAATGCCTTCTCTGAGGATCGAACTCAGGACCTTCAGATTATGAGACTGACGCGCTGCCTACTGCGCTAAGAAGGCACTTGCCATGCAAACTGCTGGGCAGCATGACCAAGTAGGTGCGCTTGCGAGGCATCTAGCGCCATAATGCAAAGTGCGTAAAAAAGTTCGAGCCAGGTAGGAGTCGAACCTACAATCTTCTGATCCATAGTCAGACGCGTTATCCATTGCGCCACAGGCCCAGCTTGTACAGAGCAGCTGGCAACTCACAGTCCCACAACACTGCGGCATCAGCAGGTACACCAGGCCGGGAGCGTCAAAAGGCGCACGGCGGACAATCACAAAGCGAGACACCTTTGCCACTTCCCTTCGATTTTCAGGTGGTAGAGCGGAGGACTGCAGTGGGAAAAAAGCAAAGCAAAGTCGTCGTTAGGTCGCTGGTTCGACTCCGGCTTGAAGGAGCGGGCGTTCTTGTGCAGTAAGTGAGCGGTAAGGAGCTTTTAGCTCAAGGCAGTGCTCTTAACTTGATGCTAGTTTACATGTTGCTGCTGAGGCACAGGACACCTCCATTGCTTGAGCAGTTGCATCTGCACACCAGCAGGGAGTGCCTTTGAGCAGCAATGCACCAAAACACCCACCACTCTCTTTCAGGCAAAACCTCAGGCAAAAGAATTCATCTATCAGTCAGACAGGGCTCTCGGCTGCTCCCTCACGCTCGTGGCGGCTGCTACTTTCCGGTCACCTCGCTTCCCTTCCGTCGGCTCGGGCTCTTTCTCGGCTTCTTTCCCCATTTCTCTGACTTCCCGCCCTGCCGTTGCTCGGTAACGCCGATTGGAGCAAAGCGTTGAAAGAGATCAGGGAGCGGGCTAACCCAAAGCAGGAGATCCCTGCTGGTGGCGCAGCAACTCAGAGGCGAGTGCTAAGGAGCTACTGAGAAGCAAACTTGGTGCAATTGTAAGACGCAGCTGGGGAATTAGCTCAAATGGTAGAGCGCTCGCTTTGCATGTGAGAGGTAGCGGGATCGATGCCCGCATTCTCCACTCCTCTTTTGGCTCGGGGCAATGGCTCAAACGCAACAGTGGTGTCAGCTGTCGGTGAACCTGTGTACTTCCGAAGGGTCTCCACACGCTGAGGGACAGAGGTGCCAAGGGACATCAAATCCTTTGGTGTGCCGTAGCAGCAAGTCTTGTGCAGCAAAAATGGAAAGCTGAGATGAGGGATAAGAAAGCTTTGCAAGTATCAATGCCTTCTCTGAGGGTTGAACTCAGGACCTTCAGATTATGAGACTGACGCGCTGCCTACTGCGCTAAGAAGGCACTTGCCATGCAAACTGCTGGGCAGCATGACCAAGTAGGTGCGCTTGCGAGGCATCTAGCGCCATAATGCAAAGTGCGTAAAAAAGTTCGAGCCAGGTAGGAGTCGAACCTACAATCTTCTGATCCATAGTCAGACGCGTTATCCATTGCGCCACAGGCCCAGCTTGTACAGAGCAGCTGGCAACTCACAGTCCCACAACACTGCGGCATCAGCAGGTACACCAGGCCGGGAGCGTCAAAAGGCGCACGGCGGACAATCACAAAGCGAGACACCTTTGCCACTTCCCTTCGATTTTCAGGTGGTAGAGCGGAGGACTGCAGTGGGAAAAAAGCAAAGCAAAGTCGTCGTTAGGTCGCTGGTTCGACTCCGGCTTGAAGGAGCGGGCGTTCTTGTGCAGTAAGTGAGCGGTAAGGAGCTTTTAGCTCAAGGCAGTGCTCTTAACTTGATGCTAGTTTACATGTTGCTGCTGAGGCACAGGACACCTCCATTGCTTGAGCAGTTGCATCTGCACACCAGCAGGGAGTGCCTTTGAGCAGCAATGCACCAAAACACCCACCACTCTCTTTCAGGCAAAACCTCAGGCAAAAGAATTCATCTATCAGTCAGACAGGGCTCTCGGCTGCTCCCTCACGCTCGTGGCGGCTGCTACTTTCCGGTCACCTCGCTTCCCTTCCGTCGGCTCGGGCTCTTTCTCGGCTTCTTTCCCCATTTCTCTGACTTCCCGCCCTGCCGTTGCTCGGTAACGCCGATTGGAGCAAAGCGTTGAAAGAGATCAGGGAGCGGGCTAACCCAAAGCAGGAGATCCCTGCTGGTGGCGCAGCAACTCAGAGGCGAGTGCTAAGGAGCTACTGAGAAGCAAACTTGGTGCAATTGTAAGACGCAGCTGGGGAATTAGCTCAAATGGTAGCGCGCTCGCTTTGCATGTGAGAGGTAGCGGGATCGATGCCTGCATTTTCCACTCATCTTTTGGCTCGGGGCAATGGCTCAAACGCAACAGTGGTGTCAGCTGTCGGTGAACCCGTGTACTTCCGAAGGGTCTCCACACGCTGAGGTACAGAGGGGCCAAGGGACATCAAATCCTTTGGTGTGCCGTAGCAGCAAGTCTTGTCGATAGTCTTGTGCAGCAAAAATGGAAAGCTGAGATGAGGGATAAAAATGCTTTGCAAGTATCAATGCCTTCTCTGAGGATCGAACTCAGGACCTTCAGATTATGAGACTGACGCGCTGCCTACTGCGCTAAGAAGGCACTTGCCGTGCAAACTGCTGGGCAGCATGACCAAGTAGGTGCGCTTGCGAGGCATCTAGCGCCATAATGCAAAGTGCGTAAAAAAGTTCGAGCCAGGTAGGAGTCGAACCTACAATCTTCTGATCCGTAGTCAGACGCGTTATCCATTGCGCCACAGGCCCAGCCTGTACAGAGCAGCTGGCAACTCACAGTCCCACAACACTGCGGCATCAGCAGGTACACCAGGCCGGGAGCGTCAAAAGGCGCACGGCGGACAATCACCAAAGCGAGACACCTTTGCCGCATCCCTTCGATTTTCAGGTGGTAGAGCGGAGGACTGCAGTGGAAAAAAAGCAAAGCAAAGTCGTCGTTAGGTCGCTGGTTCGACTCCGGCTTGAAGGAGCGGGCGTTCTTGTGCAGTAAGTGAGCGGTAAGGAGCTTTTAGCTCAAGGCAGTGCTCTTAACTTGACGCTAGTTTACATGTTGCTGCTGAGGCACAGGACACCTCCATTGCTTGAGCAGTTGCATCTGCACACCAGCAGGGAGTGCCTTTGAGCAGCAATGCACCAAAACACCCACCACTCTCTTTCAGGCAAAACCTCAGGCAAAAGAATTCATCTATCAGTCAGACAGGGCTCTCGGCTGCTCCCTCACGCTCGTGGCGGCTGCTACTTTCCGGTCACCTCGCTTCCCTTCCGTCGGCTCGGGCTCTTTCTCGGCTTCTTTCCCCATTTCTCTGACTTCCCGCCCTGCCGTTGCTCGGTAACGCCGATTGGAGCAAAGCGTTGAAAGAGATCAGGGAGCGGGCTAACCCAAAGCAGGAGATCCCTGCTGGTGGCGCAGCAACTCAGAGGCGAGTGCTAAGGAGCTACTGAGAAGCAAACTTGGTGCAATTGTAAGACGCAGCTGGGGAATTAGCTCAAATGGTAGAGCGCTCGCTTTGCATGTGAGAGGTAGCGGGATCGATGCCCGCATTCTCCACTCCTCTTTTGGCTCGGGGCAATGGCTCAAACGCAACAGTGGTGTCAGCTGTCGGTGAACCTGTGTACTTCCGAAGGGTCTCCACACGCTGAGGGACAGAGGTGCCAAGGGACATCAAATCCTTTGGTGTGCCGTAGCAGCAAGTCTTGTGCAGCAAAAATGGAAAGCTGAGATGAGGGATAAGAAAGCTTTGCAAGTATCAATGCCTTCTCTGAGGGTTGAACTCAGGACCTTCAGATTATGAGACTGACGCGCTGCCTACTGCGCTAAGAAGGCACTTGCCATGCAAACTGCTGGGCAGCATGACCAAGTAGGTGCGCTTGCGAGGCATCTAGCGCCATAATGCAAAGTGCGTAAAAAAGTTCGAGCCAGGTAGGAGTCGAACCTACAATCTTCTGATCCATAGTCAGACGCGTTATCCATTGCGCCACAGGCCCAGCTTGTACAGAGCAGCTGGCAACTCACAGTCCCACAACACTGCGGCATCAGCAGGTACACCAGGCCGGGAGCGTCAAAAGGCGCACGGCGGACAATCACAAAGCGAGACACCTTTGCCACTTCCCTTCGATTTTCAGGTGGTAGAGCGGAGGACTGCAGTGGGAAAAAAGCAAAGCAAAGTCGTCGTTAGGTCGCTGGTTCGACTCCGGCTTGAAGGAGCGGGCGTTCTTGTGCAGTAAGTGAGCGGTAAGGAGCTTTTAGCTCAAGGCAGTGCTCTTAACTTGATGCTAGTTTACATGTTGCTGCTGAGGCACAGGACACCTCCATTGCTTGAGCAGTTGCATCTGCACACCAGCAGGGAGTGCCTTTGAGCAGCAATGCACCAAAACACCCACCACTCTCTTTCAGGCAAAACCTCAGGCAAAAGAATTCATCTATCAGTCAGACAGGGCTCTCGGCTGCTCCCTCACGCTCGTGGCGGCTGCTACTTTCCGGTCACCTCGCTTCCCTTCCGTCGGCTCGGGCTCTTTCTCGGCTTCTTTCCCCATTTCTCTGACTTCCCGCCCTGCCGTTGCTCGGTAACGCCGATTGGAGCAAAGCGTTGAAAGAGATCAGGGAGCGGGCTAACCCAAAGCAGGAGATCCCTGCTGGTGGCGCAGCAACTCAGAGGCGAGT